>NC_133802.1:29008140-29188140 GCF_043250625.1 Sebastes fasciatus | reverse complement strand
ACGATGATAGTGATTGTCTACATTAATTCATATTTATTAACTGTTTAACAAGAACACCTGAGCAGTCATTCTGGTCCTTTTGGTTCTGGTTTATGGCTTTCAGACGTTTTATCAGGTTTTTATCCAAAGTGTCATTCAGCAACGAGTTGCATGAATATAATCATAGTAATATAATACAACATTAAATAACATAATGTATAGAGGATGGAGAGTTGAACCACTGACCCGGGCGCAGGCCAACAGACTGAAAGCAGTCCAGGATCAGAGGACTTCAGAGTTTTTACACTTTCTTATTGAATGTAAATACTGTATATTGAATTTTAATAAAACATTGTGTAACTGTTTGGTTTTTCTAGCAGGTGAATGTGTAAACAGTTCTTTACTGGCCTGTACCTAAATACAAATTTGATGTACTTGTAATTTGCTTGAATATTATAAATTTTGTTTAGAATACAATTATTATAAATACAATTTAAAAAAAAAATAAACTTTTGCTACTTTTTTACTGCACTACATGCAGTTTTAGTTACTTGTTACTTTACAGGTTACAAAAAAACGTAGGATCTTAATCTTATAAAAGGTGATGCACTTTTATAGTTTAAACTAACAGTTTATACAATCTGCTACAACAATAACAGTGATGCTTACACATTAATGCATCAATAACAATAATCAAATAATATGATGCATAATAATGTAACACTCCCGGGGGTCATTTCTTCTGCATAATGAGTGCTGCTACTTTTCAGAATCAGAGTCAGGTTTATTATCAAGAAGGTTGTCACATGCAGGGAAATCTGCCTTGACATTTTGGTGCATAACGGTCAAAATAAACATAGTAAAAATAAAAAAAAAAGACAGAAACAAGAACTGCAAAAGTCAATAATCATAAATATAATAGAAATTTGCAACAAAACAATATTAAAAATGTGTTAAATATATCTGTTTTTAAAATGAAAAGAGTTGTACAGTGTTTAAAACAAAGATGACGGGAAGGTGCAAATGTTTACAATATAAAGAATACATGATACATTAAGT
Source organism: Sebastes fasciatus (assembly GCF_043250625.1). Taxonomy (NCBI): domain Eukaryota; kingdom Metazoa; phylum Chordata; class Actinopteri; order Perciformes; family Sebastidae; genus Sebastes; species Sebastes fasciatus. The sequence continues at coordinate 29,187,102 of NC_133802.1, read as the reverse complement.
ACATTTAGATAATAATATGTACACATGTACTAGTTACTTCAGAGATTCAGATGATTAATACGAAATAGTATCAACATGTACATTTTTTTTATTATTATTATAAATCAAGCAGTATATATAAGGTAATTTAAATTAGCAACACCCATACCAGCTGCAACATTAGAGTGATGAACAAATGAATGCTTCAATAACTTATATATATATATATATATATATATATATTAATATATATATATATATATATATATATTATAAAGTTATTGAAGCATATATAGATTATTCTGATTATTCAACATAATATGCACTTTTAGTTTTGGTACTTTAAGTATATTTTGATGCTTTTGTACTTTGGTTAAATAAAATTTTGAATGCAATACTTTTTACTTGCATCGGAGTATTATTTTTTTTATATTAAAGTATTGCTACTTTTATTTAAAAATATCTTTTTCCACCAATACTTTCATGCTATTTAGGCATATATAGATACATGTGAGTTTACTCAGGAACTTCATGTCAGCCCTCTAACAAAACTGTTTGGTTTAACAGAGTTTTAAAATAAAAACAAATAAACTTTCTGATAATTTTTAGCTCTGGTATTGCAGTGGTTGGAAAAGTAACTAAGTACATTTACTGGAGTATTTGCGCCCCCTACCGTCCTCTATGGAGCACTGCATGACCTTATATGGTCATTGTCCGACATCCAGCAGGTCCCGCCTCCTCCTGCTGGCTGTAGCCGGAGGAAGGCTTCAGGAATCAGGATACAGTCAGCTGTGTGAGGACCCTAGAGAACCAGCAGCCCCGGAGCTTCCTCAGCTTCAACCGTTACATCTACCCGCTGACATGGACTAACCGGAGCGGGAGGACAGTCCTCTTCAGAACCAGGGTGAGTTATCCTGACCTCAGCGGGCTTAATAGTGCTAACTTGAGCTACTATATCTCCTACTCACGTTATAAAGTTGTTGTTAGCTCGTCTGCTAACTTTAACACTGCTGTGTGTTGAGCTGCTAACAGTGTTAGCCGTTATCTCCACAGCACCTTCCTTCAACATGTGTGTTAATGTAGTTATTGATCTGATCATGTGGGTGTCCACCAGCTAATATCTAACCTGTTAAGGGTGCTGGAAGGTGTGGTTCAGATAAACCAGGGGTCAGCAACATGAGGCTCTTTAGCTCCTCTCCAGTGGCTCTCTGTGCATTTATAAACATGGAAATTAATAACTGTTTTTTGTTTACATTTTCATTTTTATTCATCATTGTTGTAGGTCTATGGTACGACGGGACTATGGAGTATTATGGCCACATTGAGGGAAAAAAAAAATCAGAAATTTCGAGAATAAAGTCATAATATTACGAGAATAAAGTCACAAGTTTATGAGAAAACATTTTTAATATTATGAGAATAAAGTCACAAGTTTATGAGAAAAACAGTTGTAATATTATGAGAATAAAGTCACAAGTTTATTAGAATAAAAAGTTGTAATATTATGAGAATAAAGTCACAAGTTTATGAGAATTCTTTTTTAATATTATGAGAATAAAGTCACAAGTTTATGAGAATAAAAAGTTGTAATATTATGAGAATAAAGTCACAAGTTTATGAGAATTCTTTTTTAATATTATGAGAATAAAGTCACAAGTTTATGAGAATTCTTTTTTAATATTATGAGAATAAAGTCACAAGTTTATGAGAAAAACAGTCATAATATTATGAGAATAAAGTCATAAGTTTATGAGAAAAACAGTCGTAATATTATGAGAATAAAGTCACAAGTTTATGAGAATAAAAAGTTGTAATATTATGAGAATAAAGTCACAAGTTTATGAGAATTCTTTTTTAATATTATGAGAATAAAGTCACAAGTTTATGAGAAAACATTTTTAATATTATGAGAATAAAGTCACAAGTTTATAAGAATAAAAAGTTGTAATATTATGAGAATAAAGTCACAAGTTTATTAGAATAAAAAGTTGTAATATTATGAGAATAAAGTCACAAGTTTATGAGAAAAAAAAGTTGTAATATGAGAATAAAGTCACAAGTTTATGAGAATTCTTTTTTAATATTATGAGAATAAAGTCACAAGTTTATGAGAAAAAAGTTGTAATATTATGAGAATAAAGTCACAAGTTTATGAGAAAAAAAGTTGTAATATTATGAGAATAAAGTCACAAGTTTATGAGAATTCTTTTTTAATATTATGAGAATAAAGTCACAAGTTTATGAGAAAAAAGTTGTAATATTATGAGAATAAAGTCACAAGTTTATGAGAAAAAAAGTTGTAATATTATGAGAATAAAGTCATACATTTATGAGAATGAAGTAATAATATTACAAGAATAAAGTCATAGGTTTACGAGAAAAAAGTCGTAATATTATGAGAATAAAATCATACTATTACTAGAATAAAGTCATAATATTACGAGAATAAAGTCATAGGTTTGCGAGATAAAAGTTGTAATATGAGAATAAAGTCATAAGTTTAGGAGAAAAAAGTCGTAATATTATGAGAATAAAGTCATAATTTTATAAAGTAGTAATTTTACGTGTTTTTTTCTTTTTTTTCCCTTAAAGTTATGACTTTATTCTCGTAATATTACGACTTTTTTTCACAGTAAGTTACGACTTCATTCTCGTACTATTACAACTTTTTTTCTTGTAAAGTTACGACTTTTTTCTCATAATCTTATGACTTTTTTTCTCGTAAAGTTACGACTTTTTTCTCGTAATATTACGACTTTTTTTCTCGTAAAGTTATGACTTTACTCTCGTAATATTACGACTTTTTTTCTTGTAAAGTTATGACCTTTTTCTTATAATCTTAAGACTTGAAGTGTGCCAAATGGATTTTCTACCTCTTGAAAGGGAATCTGGCTATAAAATACTACTGATATCCACTACAGGAGGCGATGTGCACACAATGGAGCCTATGGCCATGACATTAACCCTGTGCATCATCACATTCTACCATTGTGCACAGTATAAAATCAATAAAAAAAACAACTAAATTGTATAATTTTGACTTCAAATGGAGAAGTTTTAAAGTAAAAATACAATTTCTCATGTGTTGATTTTTTAACTAAATATTGAAATCATTGCCAAACAACCATTGTTTGGACAAAATTCACTTGGAGTGTTGTTTTAGTTGAGAAACAATTCGGAAAAAAGACCACCACCTCTTTTACCGGGTCCGTCGGATAAAAGAGGTTAACTGATATTAGGTGTTTGTAAAGGCAGCAGTATACTACCTTTACAGACGCCTCGTATCAAAAGACTTTATATATTTATATTTACGGCGCTATGTTGTTAATAAAGACAGAAAAAATATCAGGAGCGTGTGCTGGTATGACAGTCTGACAGTAGCCTACCACTTTCAAGCGGCACCTGCTGTTAAGTAAAGGTATATGCCGGTGGAACACGAGGAACATACTGTCCCACTACAGTGACCGACTTATGCCGCTGAACCACAGCGGAACACCTTCAGCAACTTTTCAATCTCGGCGTCACTTCTCAGGGTTGCAGCCTCTTATTGGCTGGTGCTCATTTACGACCCTGGTTGACATCTGTGTTATGTCAACAGCTCATAACTACACTCTACCCGTCAGTGGTCCAGATATTCACTCACACAGTTCTTTATAGATTGAACTGTTGTGTCCCCACAGTTGACCTCCAGGTGTTTGTCTTCCCAAACCGAGACACCTGCTGTGTTGAAAACGCTGAGTGTGCGACCGGAGGATCCCGTGGAAGCTCTGCAGGCCGAAGCCTCGCCGTGCGTGTTTTGTTTTCCAGGCTGCGGGCCGACTTAGCGAGCCGCTGCATTATTAATGTGTGACATGATTTCCATTCAGAGAGGCTGCCGGCTCTGTAACCGGAGCCAACTCAGCCTGCTGCCATCTCTGCCGTGGTTGTTTCGGATGTAGATCAACGTGTCTGTAGAGCTGAAATGTGACAGAGTCGTTTTTTAAAGTGACCTGGTTTGTGGAGGTGAATCTGTGTACATACTGCAAGCATGACCTTCTCCGATCGTTACAAGACATCCAGACACATGTTAATTTACCTGCTACCTCTTCCTTGTTTTAATCTGTAGTTGCACACAGTGATACGCACGCACAAATCGTGTCTCATGGAATAAATCTGTCTCTCCACATTGATAAATAAGGCCCTATTAATTGTTCTCTACTCTGCAGATACTATCTTGACAAAGTCTTCCCCGAAAGTCCAACAGCTTTTGTAACTTTACCTTAAGTAGCCTGTATCAATATACAGTGTTGGATTCTTTATTTCATAGAAATAGCTAGCATGGAACACACATATTTCATATCTGGGACAAGCATAAGGACAAAAAAGAAATAAGAAAATTCCTAAAAAGGGTTGAAGTCTGAACTGTTAGAGGATTAATGAGCATTTTAATTTATAACTGTTCCCCTGTTGTCTCTTCAGCGGTAGCCAGGCGTCGTCATGGCGTCCCGGCTGCTCGACCGTCTGAAGCGTTCGTTGTTTAAAGATGGTCAGGGGGCGGGACCCGAGCAGGAAGCAGCAGGTGGACAGGAAGAGGAGGAGTTTGTAGAGGACCGCTGGGAGGCGGAGCTGGAGGAGGAGGACGAGTGTGTGACTGATCGGCTCGGAGGGATGCTGTGCTTCGATAGCGGAGGAGGAGGAGGAGGAGGTGGAGAAGGAGCAGCAGAGGATGGAGGCGAGGGCGAGGGGTCGGGGCTGGACAGTGACTCTGACTTCCTGGGAGAGTCGATGGAGGAGGGGCTCAGCAGCACAGGTGAGCTGCTAATCTGCTCATTTAACACTTGCATGAACATTTTCTAGGGGTGTGAAAAAAAAATCGATTCACCTACAGTATGTATCGCTATTATTTCTGTGATTTTTGAATAGATTTGTTTAATGCAAGAATCAATATATTTGCTTCATTTGAGTCTGTGTGGAGGTAGAAGGAAGTTACTGCTTTTATTGTTGTAGTGTAAGTAACGTGACGTCATATCCGTTCCGTATCCGTCAACTAAAACAAACAGTAGCGGGGTCTACGTGGATACGACCTGCACCCTCACATGTTAAATCCAAAGTGGTAAACACTACACATACAGTTAAGTATGGAAACACTTTGGGTTTCACACATTGCAGGAAAAGCAGAGCTAGACATCACGGATAAAGCTGCATGCTAACTCTGACATGGACAGGAAACGTTATTGTATTACGGTACATCAATATTCGTAGTTTTTCCAATACCGATAGCAGAACCGTTAACGTCAGAGCTCATCGATACTACGGTCTTCAAACATTTGTCCCCAGGGCTTGTTCAGTTCCGGGTTTCGGTACTCATTCCTAAGTACATTGAAGTCACATCAGGCGTAGATTAACAGCACTAAATGCTACCCAGTCACCTGACCCTTGTCTCACCTGTCTGGTACAGACACCAGTCCTGTGGGCGTGTCTCCGGTGGGCCCCTCCGCATCCTTCCTGCTGACGCGGCAGCTCCAGGAGAGCTGGAAGACCCTGCGGGGACTCGGTGGAGGAAGCCCTACCTCGGCCGGGAGGCAGCTGACAGACAACTTGCTGTTTGAGGTGACCGACGCCAGCGTGGTGCAGGACGGCTCCTCTAAATATGTGGTGAGTTCAGACAGCCTGTGTATCAAGATTTTTTTCTTTTTTTTTACGCGACGTCATATCCGTCACCAAAACAAAACACAGCCGGCCGCAGGACTTTACAGAAAAGCTGTTGTAGTCTATTTATTATTTTGTTATTTTCATTCTTTAAAAGTCACCAGAATGCAGGAAATAAAGTCTCTGAAACTTACATTGTTCTGAGGATGACCCGCTGACCCCCCACTTTAGTTTTTAAATCCTCCCTATTTTTGAGGTCTCAAGATTGACAAGTATGCTCATGAGGCACAAGGTTAAAAGATCATCAATACAGTTTTAAATCCCAGACTCTTCCTGAATAAACAGAAAGTTAAACCACCAAAATAATATTTAACTCATCCGTCTCTGTCTCTCTCCAGCTGTACACCATCCATGTGATCCAGTCTGGCGGCAGCGACAAGACTCCCGCCATCATCACCCGCCGATATTCCGACTTCCAGCGGCTGCACACCACGCTGCGCCGTAACCACGGAGACCAGATGGAACGCGTCTGTTTCCCACGTAAGTCCCTTCATCATGGATGTTGTCGCTCAGAGAGGCTCACTGGTGACGAGGAGGCTTGAATCCTCGGCCCGGCAGCGTCAGTGACATCATAGATGGAGAGAGTCCTCATTGGAAAAAGTCTCCCGTGGCAGAAACATGACCACTTCCTGTTTTGATCTCCGCAGGGAAGAAGCTGCGCAGGAACTTCACGGCGGAGACGATCGCCAAGCGGAGCCGGGCGTTTGAGCAGTATCTGTCTCACCTGTGTTCCCTGTCTGCCCTGCGGGGGGCGCTGTGTGTCCGACAGTTCTTCTACCTGACTGACCTGCAGAGCGGACAGCTGCTCATGAGGTAACTGACACACCGACAGAAACTGTTATCTCAAGATGGATCTGACATGAACAGTTAAAATGGCCAAAATTATGTTTATGCTCAATTTGATTGTATTGTCTGAGACACATTCCTAAATGTGAGTTTATTATTTTTCTTCAATTTCTAACATCATAAATTAAATACCTTTTAGGTTTACGTGAGGTGTCCGCAAAATAAATTTTTCTGTGAGCTGTCTGTTTGAGTCCCAGCTCTGTTGAAGCTGATATGCAATGGGTAACGTCACGGTGGCTACGCCCACTTCTTACATACAATGTATGACAAAGCTACAAAACGGCCAGCGTGGCCAGCTACATTGTCTCAGAGTCATAGACCGTCGGTCACAAGAACAATCCCTTTTTGTTTTGGGTGCATGTTCAACACACTGTTGTTGAAGCCTCAAATTTATCTTTGTCTGGTTGTTAGTACAGCCGTGAACAGCGCAGCAAGTACCAGAGCTCCGCAAGGACATTTTAGAAAATGTTAATTTAACCAATATCTGTTAAAAAAATAAAGCAGGATGTGCTAAATTGAAGGCGAATCACTTTTCTGGTTAGCCACTATGGTTAGCCTGTGGGACTATGAACCTTGCTGCTACTCCGCTACCTCACCGAAAGTTACGCCCATAATCATTTCTACAGTAACGCCCTCGAGAATAAGGTGGATAGCTTTTATGAAGTATCGTGGAGACTCGTATCTCCCGTGTTGGTATTGAGAGTTGAGTTTGTGTTGTTTCGTTGAGGGTGGAACGTTACCAGGAGGCCTTGGGTCCGCTGCTCAACGCCAAGAGACTTCAACACAAACTGGGCTGGGCAAATTACTATGACAACCAGGCCCAGGCCCCGCCCCCGGCCTCCTCCCATTGGTTCTTCACTTTGGTGGGGCTGTCGAGCTGTTTCCAGGAAGTGGACCAACTGGAGGAGGCCCGGGATCACTGTGACGATGCCCTCCGTGTCCTGACCCCCGATGAGACGGACGCAGAGGACAGGCCCCTCCCACTTGAAGAGAAGCCCCAGCCGCCACTGACTGAAAAGCAAGACGCATCGCCGCAGCGCCCCGACAGGCCACACCCCCTCCTGTTGCCGTTGTTGCGGGCGGTGGTTCGGCTGTCGTGGCAGACAGGAAGGGACAAGCGGCACTGGGAGGAGCTTCTGCAGCAGCTGGAGGAGCAGAGGGCGGGGCTAGTAGACAATCAGCCAACCATCAAAGAGTTTCTGGTCAAACACAACCTGCAGGAGAGCGAAGGGGACGGCTAGAACAACACACACACACACACACACACACACACACACACGCACACACACACACACTGCAGAGTACAATCACTACGCTACAACATGAGTGCTGTGGCCACTGTGGGAAAAAAACCCATCTGAGATTTAGAGAATAGAGAGCTGAAGTCCGTCCCCTTCTGGTGGACCATCATGGGACCTTATTTAAAAAAATATATGAACGATAGTCGACGGAGAGAGAAATATTTTTGTCATGAAGGAGGCTAAATAACGCTCCAAACTTGCACTAAATTCTGGCGAGGAAAAACTGTCACGGCCATTTTCAAAGGGGTCCCTTGACCTCTGACCTCAAAATATGTGAATGAAAATGGGTTCTCTGGGTACCCACGAGTCTCCCCTTTACAGACATGCCTACTTTATGATAATCACATGCAGTTTGGGGCAAGTCATAGTCAAGTCAGCACACTGACACACTGACAGCTGTTGTTGCCTGTTGGGCTTCAGTTTTCCATGTCATAATTTGAGCGTATTTTTTATGCTAAATGCAGTACCTGTGAGGGTTTCAGGGTTAATATATACATACATTTGCATAAAGCAGCATATGTGCCCACTCCCATGTTGATAAGAGTATTGAATACTTGACAAATCTCCCTTTAAGGTACATTTTGAACAAGAGCAATTCATTTGCGATTAATCATGATTAACTATTTTAATCAATTGACAGCCATAGTCCTATTACTATGATAGTCATCTCATAGAATTAAGACTTTTTTTCTTTTTCTTCTGATAATATTTTGACTGTTTCTCATATTAGTTATTACAACTTATTTTCCCAAAATATTTTTACTTTGTTTTCAAAGTCTCAGATTTTTTTTTTTCCTACCAGTGGCCGTAGTACTCCGTCAGCCTGGAGACATCATTCATGTATTCAATCATACTTGTCATCCCTGCAGCACTCTATAAGAAGCAGAGAAAGGAGAAAACACGTTTACATCCATGGCTACGTTCCAAATATCATACTTTTTTGTTTTACTTTTAGTACATACTGCAGCTGCCTTTACAAAACAGTATGTATACAATTGGGACGTAGTACTTCATCATAACTTTGTGCCTTGAACTTTGACCCTCTTGCTCGTATATCCGCTGTGCAGAGGATTGTGGGTCGGAATAGCCAGAAAAGCATGCTGGCTTGCAGCCTGCATGCTGTAACCTGATGTAGTAGGACATCCTGGTATTTTGGCAGACTGCATTTGACATATTATGTATTGGGACATACGAAATCTTTTCCTCGCATGCTAAATGGTATGATAGTATGGGTGTTGGAACACACAGTATGTTTACTAGCTTGCTGTCTTCTTTTTCCCTGCCTTTTTTGGTATCTTGCTATATTTCTCGGTGCATTAGCGCCACCTGTTGATCAGTGGAATAATGTGAAACCACTGGCAGGACATGTAGCAGGTCCCATGTGCATCTGAGTCCTCGAGATAAAACAAAACCGAGACCAGATCATAGAAATCCTCAAAGACGATCACACAGCAATAATCAATTCACTAGTGAGACAATCGTCACTCTACAGTTCATCACAAAGGAACTGAGAGAGTCAGACTACATTGAGGATCGTCTCTAGCACTTTTCCTTGTAAAACTCAGATTGTTTCTGAATACGGCCAGGACTATTTACTGGGTATTTTACTTTGTGAGTAACATTTCAATTTAGATTTGAGGGACTAAATTGTTTTATTGCACTTTTTTTTTAAATCAGCATCGTGGATGTCTTCACATGGTGAAAGTGGAAAACTTTGCCTGTTGCCAGTATGTAATATTCAACAGTTAAAGAGGCATTAAATCACTCAGTCCAACATTTTACTCACTACTTCAGCACATGATCAGTAGGTTTTTTTTCAGTGATAAATGTGTGTTTTCATGTGGATTTGGTCACTATGCCTGGTGACCTGGAGTGGGTGACTTATAAGGGATTTATTGATTTACATGTAAAATTTTTTTTTTTTTTTTTTTTTTATCCTGATGTGAAACTAGTGATTAATAAGGGATGAGACAAAGTCTTTAGCACATTAACGACTTCACACAGGGAAATTTATAAAGCAATGACCGATTGAACAAGCATTAACATTATAATCTATGCACATGCTCTAATCCTGTGATCACATCATGTGTACAAGCTGCTGCCTGGAGGAAACAGTAAAACAATTTTACAAGCTGTTTGGCACGAAGCTGCGGAGCCACCGGGGGTCAGGTAGTGGCAAAATCATCAGGTCATTAAATGGGTGTTATCAGTGGTTATCAACCTCATAGATGTGGGCCAGTAGGCCCTTGCTACTCCCACAAGTAGGTTTTATCATCGATTCATATGGTCAATCACCGAAAGAAGGAATAAAAGAAGACGACCGCGACCGTTTGAAGTAGAATCAGGTATTTTAAGCAATGCAGCATTTAATTGTAAATGGCTGTGTTTATTTATAGTAGGGCTTTACAATGTGCCTTTTATTCTGAAGGTCAGAGGTTGTTGTTCCCATGAAAGCAACGTGACTTATTAAGGCCCAGACACACCAACCTAACATCAAAGAACTAGCGGCGACGAAGGCCAACCGTTGCGTCGCCTCACGTCAGCTTTTGTTTTGGCCGACAAGTTGCATTTGAACGCACCGCAAAGACAACAGCTGACGGCCAGTTAGCGCGTACGTTCTGCGCCTGCGTGAGATGAAATAACTCTCCACACCAGCAGGTGGCTTTAGTCTGTATTCATCATTCAAAAAGGGAAACCGGAAGACAGAAGATGGCAGATATACAAGCTGTTGTTATGATACGTACATGAAACAAAGCGGCACAGCACTCTCACACTCCACTTAGCTTCATTCCAGATGTTCATGTCGCTGTGAAAATATCTGTGTGCTGGAACGATCAGACGAGATGAAAAATGAGAAGAGCCTTCTGTGTTTTTACTCTTGACTTTACTCGTTGGCTCGCTTTCCTCACTTCTGTTTCTCTTCTCGTGCACTGATTGGTTTAAGCTGAACAGCCAATCGGAGTGTTTTCTCTCACCGACGAGCTCCGCCGCCGATTCAACATGCTGAATCCGCTGAAAAACCTCAGAGACGGGCAGACTAAGAGACGACGGTGCGGGACACACCGCAAAACGTAGACAGACGTTCACCAACGGCCCCAAACTGTCCGACGGCCGACCGTCGACTTGGTGTGTCAGGACCTTTTATTAATCCGCTCGCTCCGTTTAGATTTCAACCCCCCCCTCGGTTCTCCATACTAACACAACATGTCTTCTGATGTACTAAAAATGTTAAAACCTTGTGATTGCTAACAATTTATGAGAGGCTATTACACCTGATACCCCAAAATCACATTACAGAGCGCTGTAGATGAAACTGCATTCAAACACTCCTTGTTTCATGTCTCAGAGATGCTTTTGTTCTGGTCGTGTCCCCTACAGTTTACAGTGAAAATGAGGTGGATTTTCAAGGCTGATACCAATAATTGACTATTTTAGAGCCAAAAAAAATAAAGAATTCAATGGGCCTCATGCAAGAACACTTATTTTTAACATTGCTTTTTTTTTAAAATCCTAAACCAACTTTCCTTGTCAGGTTTGCTCATACAAATGTTTTAAATGCACAAATTTAGTAGTTTGTGAGGTTTGATCATAAGCATAATCGATGCCCCCCCACCACATAACAGTGTGTTTGTTGTCAAATTTTATTGACAAAAATTTCATTTTTATTTCTATTTAATTTTTTTAATTTTATTTTAGTTGACATTTAAAGCCCCCCTCCAGTGTATTTTGGCTTTTCTATGATATTTCATATTTATTTGAGTCATTTCCTGACTAAGTTGATTAGCAACACTGTTTGCCAATTTCTTTTGACAAATAGCTTAATTTTGTGCTCAAAGTAAAAAAAAAAAGAAGGTTGTTGGTGAAATGTGAATATGACGTCTGACTATAGTGGAAGCTGCAGGTCAAAGGTCATCCTCCAAGCTGCAGGTGCACTCATGCTCGTTTGAGTCTAAATCTGTCAGTTTTACTCTCTAGTTAGTTAGCTAATTAGGTGTAGTTAGCTAGCCCAACTTGTTTTCATTTTATTTTTTGGTTTCCTCCACCTTAGTTTACCGTTATCTTTATTTTCACCACAGCGTTTTGTTTGCGGTGAACGGGTGAAATCAACGTAGTGAATTAGTCTACATGACAGAATTAATTAGCACAACACACCGACTGTTTCTCTCAGAGTTAATCTGTTTGTACAAGTGATTCTTGCTTGAAGCCCAATATTTACCCTAGATAATATTCCTGCTGGGTTGGACACAGTTGGGGAAACAACAAATATTTGAGCTGTTAAATGAATCTCTGAGCTGTGGCCTGTTTCATTTCAGTCTTTAGTAACTCTGGTTTTAGGTGTGTTTTTACTCTGATTAAAGGTTTACATGGTCACTCCAGAAATGTTCATAGTTTCTGAGGCAGTTTGGGGGTATCGTCATATTTGAAATATTTCACAATGAGCTCATTTCTTCAAATGCAAAGTTTCTCTGAATCGATCTAAATGTGACAAACATCATTTTGTAAACTCCTCTTCACCACATTCACCTGTTCAGATGATTAATTGTTTTTTAAGAGCTGTTTTGTGTTTGTTTGTTGTGTTCGGCTGCCTCTCCACTGAAACCCAAACAGCTCTCGTCTGTTTCCTCCTCGCTCCCTCTTCAGATTTCACTTCCTCCCAGTGGAGACGCAGCCCGTCTGTCTGTGTGGAATATTTTACAATGTGGATTGAGCAGAACTGCTCCACGGAGCGATATACAAGTATATTTTATGGAATAAATTTGTTACAAATTCTGGATTTGTCTTTCATTATTTCTTCATGCGTTGACCTTCAGTGGTAACGGAGACCGAGGGCTGTAACACCACCAGAGAGTTGAACAATGATGCAGTTTGGAGTTGTTGGATGGTGTAGTATTTTAATTTCCTCTGCTTTCAGTCTTTATGTTGGTTGGTTTAAACACATCATTGAGTTCTGTCTCATTAAAATTCATCCCATAATGATCGGAGAGTGAACTGAATGTCATATTGTTCCTTCAGTGTACATTTAACCCGCTGAGACCCACAATAGACACGTTTTTGTCTTTTTTAGGGGGGTACATGGGGTCTTTAAGGGGAGATAGCAGGTCAGCAGTAGATGTCACATAGAAGTGGTGTACATCTTCTGAAAGCTGGGAACCTAAAGATTCATTTTAGCTGTTTCAAGCTGTTCTAGTCATACATCTGTAATAAACATTAACTAAAATAATTGTGAACGTGTATAAGGGTTTAGAATATTATGATAGAAGTATATGATGGTTATTCCCATGCTCTATTATGTCTCATAAATTGTTGCAGCAGTTTTTGGGTTGATACCATTTGTTACACAGATTTGATGCTAAATTTAACCATTTATTTACCACTCGAGAATTGATAAAAGTGATCAATAATCCTTCCAAAAAATACCACATTAAGACACCAAGACCTTGAGGAACACCATAGAAAAAGCCATGCTGTGATTTTGGAAAAAAAACTTTTGACATTTTGGAGATTTCTGCAAGAATTGCATTTTTCGGTGATTGGATGGCGAGCACTTCTGTTGTGTAAACTGCTCAGAAACCCCCTTATTGTCAATCTAGCTAGTAAAGCCATCCATCCTCTGAATGCTCTAGGTCTCTAGTTTGTGGCTGTACAGTTTCATGAGGCTGTGATTATCCTAGAGGTCACCACAGGTCATCTTATACAGTGAGGTCAAGTTAAAAAAAAAAAAAATGGTCTCACTACAATAAAATGTCTACTATGGGGACTAACATCATCACACATGAATACAGTTGAGCTCATTGGATCCACAAGAGTCTCAGCTTTACAGTGATACCAATTTATGTAATTCAAGACTGTTTATGGACCCCAGGATGCAGAAATATTCAAACACATTATTTTAGAATAGGCGAAAATAACACATTTATACTGCATGCAAAAATTGGCATGTTTTTTGCCCCAAACGGCATGTGATTATCAAAATGTGATAATCTGTCTGTAAAGGGGAGACTCGTGGGTACTCATAGAACCCATTTTCATTCACATATCTTGAGGTCAGAGGTCGAGAGATCCCTTTGAAAATGGCCATGACAGTTTTTCCTTGCCAAAATTTAGTGTAAGTTTGGAGCGTTATTTAGTATTTTCACTGTAGCTTTATAACTGAACCTGCTACAACCTAAAAATCATAACAACTCATGTTTGTCCTGATGTTATTTTTCTCTTACAGCTGCAGTTTTCTTTATTGTAATTCCACATGGTCGCCAGCAGAGGTTGTCCTGCTTCAGCCCATGTTGGAGCGATGACGCACTTTACTGTCAGATTCCTCAGGTCAGATGTAGAAGAACAACAGGAGGCTCTGTTGAGGTTAGTGTTTCATTAGATTATAAAATAGATCCTATCTACTGGTTGAAGAGTCACCACGACGACTGTGGTTCTGTGATGAAACCAGTTCAGGATCAGATCTGAGATCAGAGTCAGTCCAGGTGCTTCACTGCATCTGCTGCTGCTGCTGCTGCTGCTGCTGCTGCTGCTTTTCTCTGTACAGCTGACGCGTGTTAGCTGCAAATAAGTCCCATCATCCTCCACAAAACATCACCATGGTGACAAGGCCAAGAGCTGAGAGATCAGCTGCCGTAGAAACACCAGTTGCTATGGAAACGGTCACGGAGCAGGACTGAAGAGCCAACATGGCTGTCAGTGGAAAGTGTTGCTTCCAAACTCAGAGTGACTGTCAGTCAGTGTTCATGGTGACAAAACAACCACAACACCTCAACAACTCAGGATTTTAATCATAATTAAATAAAATCTAGATAAAAGCCTCAAAAACTTAAACTTCTTATCCGCTCTCACATGCAATTTTCTAATTATTTCTCTGTCCCATAAAAGGAGCCGCGTCCTGTGAAGTTCAGCATTTCGACAGTGAAAATATCATAAAAGCTCAAAAACAAGAACTCAGGATTTTAAACGTAATTACCTGAAAAACAAGAACTCAGGATATTAAACATAATTAAATAAAATGCAGATAAAAGCCTCTAAACTTAAAGTTATTATCCGCTCTCCATCAAAGGTACGTACAATTTTTATTTTTTATTTCTGTGTCACGTATAAGGAGCGGCGTCCTGTGAAGTTCAGCATTTTGAAAGTGAAAATATCACTCAGGATTTTAATCATAATTAAATGAAATGTAGATAAAAGCCTCAAAACAAAATGAAAATAAAATACTAAATTTTGAGGTCATGGTCGATGTAGGGTGGTAAATATCAGACTTTTATCTCAAAAACTGTATTTTTGACAGTATTTTGAATTCTATCCCCGTGTGAACAATTGCAGTCAATGGAAATCAAACATCAATTTGTCACTTATGGAGCGATCAATCTTTATTGAAATAAATTACTGACATTTGTGTGTTGTTGTTACGAGCCTGCAGGGCCAGACAGGCCTGCAGAGCCTTTCTCCTGTTCTGTTCTGCCCCTCCCCCTTGTCTTGCAGGTGCTTCCAGGATTGAGTGTTAATGGAGATGATTGGAGTCCACCTGTGTAGAGTTGGTCAGCTGCTGATTGGCTCACTCTCATACCATCCAGCCAATCGCCGTCGTGGGCTGCATTTAACAGAGGCACACTCTGGGCTGCTACTCTCTCTCTCTCTGACTCATTTGTACTGAAGTATTTGACTTGTGAAGACACTTGTTTCTAGTGTGAAATTAGAAGATAAGGTTTGTGGTAAGGAGGTATTTCATTATTTACCCCTGTGCTTTTCCTGCTGTGTCTGTTTGGTACTAAAAAAACTAAATATTTGAGGTTAAACCATCTCCTCTGAGGAGCATCACCCACCACAGACCTCGTGTCCTTTAAAGGACCCTGAACTGTGGAGGCAGCATGTGTGTCTGTTTTCCCATCATGCTTTGATTCCCCAAAGCTTCATTAGTTCAAGATCTTCAGCCCCAGCTGTCGTCTCACTGTGAATCTATGAACTCAGCCGAGCGTCTCGGCCTCACGATCTGCAGACTCGCTGTGTTTCTCCACATTTCAGGGCTGAGATGATCGGAGATCATGAATTAATTAAACAGTATATGTATTTAGCAGCTCAGTATCCAAATGTGGGTAACACTGTAGAATAACCATAATTTATAAATGATATATTATACGTGAATTAAACTTAGTAAATAGTTATTTTACTGTTAATAAACAATGAATTAATAATGCTTACTAATTATTAGTAAATCTATAGTTTGTTATTTTAACAGTTTATTGTTGCACACATTATAATATTTTAGTAAAGTAATTTTTTTCGATAAATTGAGGTAAATATTGGGGTAATTTGGCAGTAATTCCAAAGAAATTTCAAATAGGTTACTTGCTAATTATCACCTAATTACCATGAATTTTACGGACCTGTAAAACGTAGTGTTACCGAAATTATTTTTACGATTTAGAGGTTCATTATTTCTTGTTTCCTGTAAAGAACTGTAATTTGGTACAAATTATAGGAAAAATAGAGAATGTTTAATTATATTTCCAACTGATAAATTCCAGTTAGTTGCTTGTGTAAACTAGAAAGTCTTTAAGGCTCTGTACTGAACACACAGACACGAGACTGATATCCATTTTTTCTTCTGACTCTCAAAAACAAAGAGAATGAGCACATTTCCCAAAGATCTTTATGTCAAATAAAAAACAAAAATGTTTGAGGATCACAGTTTTTTAATATATATTCCCCTTTTAATAATTGTCTTCTGTGTGGAGGAGAGAGATTCAGACGGACGGACCAATGAAACCAGCTTAGAGTAGTTAGCTAGCTGCATGCTTCACAACATTATTTATAATTTTTAATCCAGTTCTTGTCGATCAAATTCAGCAGTTAATGAACATGCACTGTAACAGTCATTTGGCTCCGTCCACTCAGGTTTAAGTCAACAAATTATATTATTTATGATTTAAGGACATCCCGTCTTCTGAGATATATTTGTCAAAATAAAAGCAGTCTGTGAAAAAATACAGGACAACATCTTTAGCTCTTATGTATGGAGGACCACAAGAGTCAAGGAAATAGTAATAAAGCGTTAATTAATAACTAATTGTACAATAAAAATAGGCATTAATCAATTTGTTTACAAATTGATTAATTAATCTATAAATAAATGGACTAAATTACAAAGTAATTTATTATTTTACATTTTAATGGGCAATAAAAATAAGAATTATAAAAAGATTTTAGAAATGAAACTTTAATCCATCAATAAATAGTTGAAATTAAAAAGGGATTTACAAAAACACCATAAAACAGTCAATAATTACATCATTTAAAAAAAACATGATAAATACATTTAATTTGTAAATTATTTGTATAATTCTTTTTATTGCCCATTAAAATGTCAAATAATGAATTAGTTTGTAATTTAGTCCATTTATTCATAGATTAATAAATGAATTCATAAACAAATGTATTAATTCCTATTTTTTTTATTGTACAATTAGTTATTAACCAATTAAATGCTTTATTACTATTTCCGTGACTCTCTTGGTCCTCCATACATGTGACACTTTAGGCAATCATTGAAATGCTTGTTCTGTGCTAATCAGGAGTTAGCATGCTAGGTTCAGACTGTAATAATAAAGCTTGTTTATGCAGTTTGATTGTACACTAACATCTACGTACGTACTGTACACTAGCATATAGCAGGATGTCGGTGAAAAGCAGAAGTAATCTACTGAAGGCAAAGTAAAGGATAAAGTATATAAAAAACTAATATGATTATAAAATATACTTTTACATCATACAGTGATAGTTGTTCTAGATTGTCCACAAACCAAAGTTACACAATATCTTTGGCTAAACACTACTGACAAGTTAGTATCAAACATTATATTCTCTCTCTTGCATGAACACACACGCACACACACACACACTTAGAAAAAGAAACCCTTAAATATATTCATTTGACGAGTCCAACTTCGTGACCTTCCTCCGAACTTCGACAGAATATGAAAATAAATGGACATTTTCTTATTTTTAACAAAATTGCATTGAACAGTTTCATTATACAACACGTTATTACATCATTACATTTAACCCTGATAAGCGTTTCTCAGATTAATCCAACCACCCATGTTGGTTTATAGCATGTATGATAATCCCACTTAATGAGACTGATGGACGCCTGTTGTTGTGATCCAGTTCTCCTTCACTCCTCACACAGAATCAGGTGATTCAAAAGATATTTTTGAAAAAGAGAAAACTACCTGAAGATCTGACAGGATGGATAAAAGTCTCATTTAGTCATTTTAAGTTGAAAAAGTTCCATCATTTGGTTGACATTGCTGCTGATGTCTCATTTTGTAACTGAACACTAAACGTAGTGATATCAAAAACCAAAGTTTTACTGGGAGTTACCTGCTGGATAATTTAAACCTGTTCTAGCTAGACTAGCTGCTTCTGGTCTTTATGATAAGCTAACCATCTCTTCCCTTACAAAAAAGAAGTTTATTCAAGTGTGCTATTAGTATACTTCTTTTAAACTTAAAATAAGAGAGTATGCTTTCAATTTACTTTTTATGTACTCATCAGAGATATACTTAACAAAATTATAATTAAGTATACTTGGCTTATACTGACAAGTAAACAGAAGTATATTTGGCTAAGTACAATAAGTTCACTTAAAGAAAACCTACAAGTATACTTGCAGCAAAAACTATTAAACTAGTAGTTTACTGAGCGTATACTTGTACTTTCATAAACTAAAAAGTGGGCTGCAACTATATAACTAGTGAACTATAAGTATAACAGTATACCTATAAGTTCACTTGTAGTATAGTTCATATTATAGTTGCAGTACAAAATACAACTTGGATGTAAACTAGTTATGTACTCAAAGTGTACTACTCTTACATTTAAAGTATACTTAAAAGTATACTTTTACAAACTAAAAAGTGGGCCAATTGTTGGGGCCTTCAAATGGGGTCGTGTTTACTGTGTTCATGAGAAGAGTCTACCAGTTCATGAGTTGTGATGTATTTGTTGACGTTGTCAGAAATGGCGGAGGCCTTGGAGGTTAATTTTTCGGTGCATAATAAGTTAATAGATTGTAATTTTAGTCGTATATTGTTTTTCTTTGGAATTTTTATTATATGTTTGAGGAAAATGTTGATATTCCCAACGACCACATCTTCTTCCTCTGTCATTATGCCTTTGCATTTCCTGCATTATGTTACCCACTTGCTAGCTTGCTAAATTGTTAGCCTCTGTGGCTTCTAGACGCCGACAGTAATGCTAATACTTCTGTTGCTTAGCAGCGGTGTTCTTCACGACTTAACCACTTGAATGCCAAGCATATCGTGTACACGACTTCCCATGTTGTAAACACAAGCTCACCAGTTTCATTTGAAGGCACCAATAGTCCAAAGAAGTATTGAAGTAGTGCACTTACAAGTATACTACTAGTACATTGATATTAGTATACTTATTACATAAAGTATACCTGGGATTATACTTGAACTATAATTAAGTTTACCTAATAAAATATACTTGAAGTATACTTCCTTTTTGTAAGGGTTGGCTGTAGCTTCATATTAGAGTCAATCTTCTCATCTAAGTCTCTGCAAGAAAAATGTATGACCTTCTTCTTCTTCTTCTTATGTCGAACCATTCCTGTAAAGATAATTTATAGTGATTTCTGATGTATGACTGAACAGATATATAAACCCTCTTCAGACAGATCACTAAATGGAGCAGAATACTTGGAACCAAACAGAAGTCTTCCGAAATAGAAACCCGGTTGCACTCAGCGCTGCGTGGAGCCCTCTCTATAGCATCTCATTTATTTACACTCCAAGTCTGTGAGATTAAAACGGTGAACCACCCAGGAGAAACGGTGACTAAAAAAAAAATGTGTGGTGAAACAGCGTCTTAGAGGATTTAGAGGCTGTTTGATCATAAAGGTGCTGACATCCTCTAACAAGCTTACAGCGAGCAGTTCACAGAGTCGTCCGTGTCGTTTCACGGCACAGAGACGGAAACAAAGGCAGTGAAACCAGAAAAGGAGATGGAGACACTTTTCCACAAGGCGATATTTCAGACCAGTCACAGGCGGTCTGGTGTGTGAAGAGTCCGACCAGCTCATCCAGTGAGTCTATTAACGCTGCAGAGTCTGAAGCCTCCTGCAGCTCTTTAGTGTCCTTCTACTCTTACAAACCTGCAGAAAATCATTTCGATAGCAAGCGTTGGATCAGAGTCTTGTTCATGTCAGACAGTAGTGTTGGTTTAAACTCTTTTGCCATATATTTCAGTTCATTTCAGCCTTTTCTTGGGACAGCTTGTTGGTAATTTTCCTCGTGAGCAACAGTAGTAGCCTTGGCCACGTTGTTCTTATAATTCTTGACCCATCTGAAGAGACACTTTTAGGCTCTGAAGTCCAAACTTCCTTTAACACGACTGAGATCCAGATTCACTAAGATTGCGGAGCAAGTCCAATTTGATAGAGAGTCTAAGTCCTGCCCCTTCTGATGGACCCTGATGGGACCTTATTTCGGAAAAAATATGTACGGTAGTCAACGGAGAAAGAAAAATAATGTTTTGATCCCGTTTGAATAGCGCCATGAATCTCACATATGATGTTTGTCGATTTAAAAAATAATTTTGCAAGTCAAGAAAGTCTGTTTGTTGTAAAACTGTAAAAAAAGTACGTAATTAGAAAGACGACACACCCGGAAGTGTTGTAGTGACGTCTCTCTGTCTGAAGCTACGATGCCGGCGTGTTTCCTACTGGGATGAACTCACACCAGTAACAGGTCTGATCGTTCTTTCTCTTCCCGGCTGATAAAAAAGACCAGGAGGCGCTGGATAAAACATATCATGTCAGATAACGTTTTATCTGTGCGGATAAAAAAAATATTCATCTCTTTCCATTGACTACCGTTCATATTTTTTCCAAAATAAGATCCAATGGGGGACACCGGAAGGCTCGTGACTTTGGCTTTCTATAGTATTTTTAATTTCATCATCAGCTCATGTCTGCCAGCATCTATTTTAGAGTTTTTCATATATTTGAACATTGCATAGACGGTTGAAATGCAACATGAAAAGGACATAATAGTATTGCCATACCCACCGAGGGTTAACTACAACTCTACCGCTCTATGCAACTGTCGGCGTCTTTTAGCTCATTGTTTTGATTCTCCAGCTTCACGTCGACTGTATGGTTGATTCCCTCAGGCTCTCACCAACCTGCCCATATATACATAATTATCAGCAGCCATTTATAGCAAACATGCAGCACGAAAAGGCGTATGAATGACACGATAACGTGCAAGGCATTTAGCGTGCAATAAGAACGCCTTTCTTGCTTTTGATGTGCCATTTGTACGCCATGTAGTCGTACCTGTACTGACCGCATAACTATGCCACTTATGGCGGGCGGGTGAGAAGGTGGACGGGTCCAACAACTACACAGGACTTTCAGCCAGGAGATCGTTGTTTGGGATCAGTTGTTTGGTTTTGTAATTAACGTTTGTGACGTGTTTTTTAGTGACGTTTATGACATCTACTTCTATTCCATTGTCTCCCTACGTATGTTACATAGTTTACATACTTATTTTAAGCTCGACCATGATGTTTTTCCTAAACCTAAGTGAGTGGTTTTGTTGCCTAAACATAACTATGGGCGTTAGTTTTGTTGCGTGGCATACACTCTTCACGGGCTAGATTTTTTAAAGCCTGAAAACAGAGCCATGAGGAGGTGCAGAAGTCTAGTTTTCTCTCAGAGCACTTGAATTACAATATGCTGAAAGGTTATTATGAAAGTTTTGCCCAATGATGCCACAAACATTCTGCCTACTGAAGCTTTAACTGCTGTGATAATAAAACCGTAACAAGAGTTGTCGACGCCAAGACTGTGATTGGCTTCAACCATCTCTGTGCTTCCTTTGAAAATATCTTAGATTCACAACAACTGTTACTGAGTTGTGTTGTTAAGTGAGCTTGTGGATTGCGTGTGTTCTTGACATACACGGCTCAAAATAATGTGATTTATATGCAGTTGACAATGTAGACGCATGACCATGACCTCTGTCAAGCACAACTTCAGGTTAAACAACTTTCTGATTTGGTCATTTTAGTGCAGATGTTTACACTTGTCGCAACGCAAACCTTTTAATGAATCTGGGCCTGAGTGTTGGATCGATCAGCAGTAACCAACAGTGGTGTCAGACAATCAGACAGTAGTAACCGATAACAGAGGGCTGGGACATAGCTGACTGTCGCTCTCCACCCGTGTCCCGTGAGTCAGCAGTTCCTCCACAGTTGTCCAATCATCAAGCAGCTTGCTGTTCCTCAGCCGGTTCTGCTTCATGTGGCTCAGCTCCAGCACCGTCTGAGACGACATCGACCCCTGAAGTCCCCCGGCCTGCTCCTCCCCTCCCGCTCTCCTCTCTCTGTGTTGCCGCGACAACGCCAGGTGGCGTCTCCTTTCGGTCCGGTTCCAGTATCGCCCCGCCCACCGACCGTCCTCCCCGTTGTCCTCGCCGTCTCTCTCCCCCTCTCCTCGCACCTCCTCGTCTGTTGTGACCTCACTGCGTTCCCTGGCTAATCGGTAAGCTCGGGCTCTGAGCAGCTGGTTCCTGACGGACTTCTGATTGGACAGTCTGGAGCGGGGAGAGGGTGGAGAGTGAGGGTTATGTTGTGGGGCTCCCAGTGTGCTGTAGAAAGGACCCGAGGAACCTTTAGTCATGCCGGGGCGATTCCCGAGAGTCTGAAAGCCACGCCAGTCTGACGCTCCGCTGGAGCCAGATCCAGGACTCTTAGAGAGGGGGGAGTCCTCCTCTCTGCTCCGGCTCATGCCCTGGCTGTTTCTCAGTGCGTGCTGGTGATTGGTCAGACTGTTTCTGTCTATGCTGAGGTGACTGGTGGGGTGACAGTTACTGGGATAACTGGCCCTGCTCCTCGGCCCCAGCGTGCTGCTGGCTGGTCCCGGTGGGCTGGGAGAGTTTGCCTCTAACATGTTGGGGTGACTGGCCCTGCGTTGGCGCTGTCCTTCACTCAAATCTGTTATTGTTCGACTCCGCCCTGGAGGCTCCATCATCCCGCCTCCTCCCTGCTGCTGCTGCTCCAACCAGAGCGCCCTCCGCTGGCAGGGCTCAGTACGACAACCTGCAGACAGAAAGAAGTAATCAGGTCCAGAGTGTTAAATCTCCATTCAGCCATTAGAGCAAGAACTCCTTGTTGCCACCTAAAGCTGGACATACACTGTACGATTTTAGAAATGTTGTTGTGTAACTCCTACTCCTACTGTACGAGTAGATCGTTTGCGATGTAAAGCCAAAGCTCACGATTTATGTGCCATCAGTAAGATAGAATCTATGGTCCCGACCACGGCTCTGAAATATCAGTAAGATAGAATCTATGGTCCCGACCACGGCTCTGAAATATCAGTAAGATAGAATCTATGGTCCCGACCACGGCTCTGAAATATCAGTAAGTTAGAATCTATGGCCCCGACCACGGCTCTGAAATATCAGTAAGTTAGAATCTATGGCCCCGACCACGGCTCTGAAATATCAGTAAGTAAGAATCTATGGGCCCGACCACGGCTCTGAAATATCAGTAAGTTAGAATCTATGGCCCCGACCACAGCTTTGAAATATATATCAGTCAGTTAGAATCGATGGCCCCGACCACGGCTCTGAAATATCAGTAAGTTAGAATCTATGGCCCCGACCATGACTCTGAAATATCAGTAAGATAGAATCTATGGCCCCGACCATGACTCTGAAATATCAGAAGCCTACATGTGCTGTGTATTGATAAATCCATGGCGCTGTCCATGGTGCTGAAATAGCAGATGGATTAGTAATTGCAAGTTTTTCATTGAATCCTGCCCTTCTATCAGTTTTGTCTTGGATCTATAATATTCTCTAAACTCTAAAGCTAGGAGGGGGTATTAAAAATTACAGAACCGACAGTCGTCCATGGGGCGGTTCGTTAGTCGCTGGTGAACGAAAATAACCGTCCCTCGTTAAAAACGAACAAATCACCTACTAACTCAACTTGTAATAAAGCTAAACACCTCACGTTTTTGAGGGGCACTCTTACTTCACTACTTCACCTTGGCTTTTACTGTGTCTAATAATAATAGTAGATAAATAGTAGATATAATAATAGATAATGTGCAAGCCTGCAGAACTGAAACATAAACAAGAACTGAGTAAAGCCAAGTTGCTCTTGTTGCTAACCAGACAGAGATATTTTAAACGACAGCCTGCTTGAAGGAACATTAGTGATGCACTTAAAGTTTCAGTTAAGTTCAGTTGTTTTTGAAGCTGCTGCTGATAGTTTAACATGTGTGACTAGTAACAGCAAAACGCCTCTGGCTGCAAAACAAACACCTCAGTGTGGCTGAGATCACAGCTGCATCATGGTGCACCTCACTTTTAGGATCCAGTGTATCAAACATAATCTGAATTATAGTCTCTCTGATGTTCTTGTCTTCAGAATCTGTAGACCGTGGCGTTAGATGGATAATAATCAATCATAGTAATGGAGCTTTACTAACCCATGGAAGGGGAAGGCGGCGAGCGGTGGCGAGGTAAGGTGGGACTCCTCTCCGCTCTGTGGAAATGAACTGTCGTCGTCGTGCTGTTACCCACAGTGCAGCGGGACGCCTGTGGTGCTCCAGAGTGAGTCATCGGAGTCGTTTCGGGGATGGACTCCAAATCCCAGCGTCCTCTCTGCTCTCGAGGGGAGTGGCCTGAGCGAAGATGGTGCGTTTGTCGGTGGGCTTGGCTTCCGTGAATCTTATGCAATCGTCTGTGCTCCCCGGTACTGACGCTGTGGAAGCCGGAGTCGCTGGGTTCAGAGGAGATCAGGGATTCGGAGGAAGAGGAGGAGCCTTGGGAGGAAGGGGTGTGACCTGGCAGCGATGACATGGCGTCCGTCTCAGCCTCGGAGAGCGCCATCTGGTGATTTGGGCTGTCGGGGCCGCAACCCAGCCCGCTGTCGAGCTCACTGAGGGGAAGGTATCCAAGAAGACGATCAGACCGCCAAGGAGGCTGATAGTCAGACTAAAGAGAAAGGAAGAGAGAATTTGAATTGAATTTAAAGTACAAAGGATGCAACAAAATTTGCCGGCTAAAAATGTTTCTAAAAAACAACATAAATAACAAAATTGTTACGCCGAAATCACACCAGAGCAGCGACCTGCGGCGAGCTGCCATGCAATGTCAATGGAAAGCTGTGGCGGCTGCACCCGTGCTTAGCAAGCTGTGACAGTTTTATTCTGCGGTGAAGTGCGGCCTAATTAAACTTGGGAAAAGTTTAAGTAACTTTTAGCGGTAAAGTCTGGTCAGAGATTAACCACAGCCAATCAGTAAACTGATCCTGAGACCAGGGATGTATAAAGAGAACTGGATACAGGGTTGAAGGCGGGCTCCCGTTCATTCCCATGAACGTTACTTAGTGGCGCATGATCTTCCGGGCGATCTTCCGCATCCATTGGGCCCATAGAGCAGGCGCAGTAGCGTTTCCTTTAACTCCGCCTCCCAGCCCTCGCTCCAGCCTCGGTCTGGGTCTCATTCACATGAACGGAGGAAAGAAAATAACTCTGATTTGGCTATTAGTGTATTTTGCACATTTTAGGGCCTAATGATTTAAATGAGGGCTATTCAAGTGTTCGTACTGGGAAGTTGATTCACTTCAAAAACAATCTGGCGTTAGAGAGGCAGCATAAGAGAGAAGGAAGTGCAAAAAGGGAATACCTGAGGGGCAGAAAGAGGGCACAGAGGTGTTGCAGAATAAGTAAAATAGTAGTGATGCAAATCACTGAAATGATCTACCTGTCTGGGGAAATTCTTTGGCTCCATCTCCTCTGTGTTGTAGCAGCCAATCAGACAGCTCTCTGAGTTCGGCTGGTAGGGCAACATTTCTGGACCCTGGAATAGAAAACGTATTACTTCTGTAGCATATAATAGTAATCCATAGAATGAATCAGAACATAAATTCAGAATAGAATAAATCACCTGGTAGTCCAGTCTGTCCAGGTGATCTAAGCTGTAGGAGACGCTGGGCAGGTAGGTGTTACCCGGGTGCTGGTCATTGGATGATCTGGGCAGGTAGCCATTGGGTGGATAGACATCAGGCGACAACAT
Source organism: Sebastes fasciatus (assembly GCF_043250625.1). Classification (NCBI taxonomy): domain Eukaryota; kingdom Metazoa; phylum Chordata; class Actinopteri; order Perciformes; family Sebastidae; genus Sebastes; species Sebastes fasciatus. Next base: position 29,161,166 of record NC_133802.1, on the reverse strand, counting down.
CATGCGACTACTGACGGAGTACAGGTCAGGTGACACGGTCATGTGACTATAGTAAGGCCTGTGTAGAGGAAGAAATCAGGTCATGCTAAGGAGGTGATGTCAAAGAGAATTTATAACGGAGAGGGTATGTAGGTCTATTTATTGTTCAATGTCTCTGTGAATATTTATAGTCTTCATCCACATGTGTAATCAAAGCTTGTGTTGCACTGACAGCTGTCTCAGCAGAACCACCTTCCACTCATGAATATTTATGAGAGAGCCAAGAGACTAAACGCAACATCATGCTGACCTTGCAAACTGAACCCTCAAGTAAAAAATATTGTCCCTCCATTTGAATCAACAATAGACAGAAGCAGAAGAACCTCTTTTCATACCTTTCACTTCCGTCCACTCCCGCAAAAACTAGGCCGACGGACGCTCACCGACGGCCCCAAACTGTCCGACGGCGGACCGTCGGCTTGGTTTTATCAGGGCCAAGAGCTACAGTACCCTCCATCACAAGTCTTTCTCCCAGTCACAAAACGTTATCTTTCTTCCCCATTTCCACTCATTTATGCCTCTCCATAATGTTACCCCATTTAAAAGCCTTACCAAGTGCACAACTTTTACTTAAACCGTTTACCCCAGACCTAAGTTACATCTGTAAGCATTCACCCAAAAACCCGCTAACACAGTCCCTGGCTGTTTACCCCAGTCCTCCTAAGCCCCGTTCTTCGGTCTCCAACCCTTTTCAAAGCTTCATCTAAATCTGAGGGCACCATCTTACACCCGGCGCACAGTTTCAGACCGACACAGTTGTCATTTTCACGCCCAACACCCACGTTTTGTAAATAGCAAATGTGCTTGCACTCATCTGTGCAGCCATCAGCGTGTTGGTCAGGCGCTTTGTTGGCACATTGCTAACAAATTGGTTGGCCATTGACCAACAAAAATTGGTCTAAAGTCAAAGGTACATAATATTCACAAATACTAAAACTTGTAAAATATAAACACAAATAAGAAAAGAATTGCTAAAAGCTTGTTGATATGTCTGTTTCTTTGCCTTTACCCAGGACGACCCGTCACATCATTCTGTCATTATCCCAAACTAATACAAAACTTTAACTCTTTACTTGAGGCCTCACCCATTACCTACCCTGCACTGTAGCCGTCTCCCTGACCTCCATCTCCCTCCATCAGTCCCATGGCTCTCAGGGCCTCCCAGTGTCTTTCTGGCGGGATGTTGCACTCAACCGCGCAATGAGACCGCCGCCTCCTGTGACCATGCCCCCTCCTTGCCTCCACCTGCATAGTGATTGGCTGGCCATACTCATCCACAAAGTGCAGCTCCTCCCGGTGTCGGTGATGAGAAGGTTCGTGAGTCTTGGCCTGACGAGAGGGAACACTACATGTCAGAGTTGGGACCGTACTCACAAGGAATGCTTTACCTTAAGGTTAAAAATATATTATAGGTACACATGCAGCTCGGTAGTAGTTATATTTGTACACACTGATGCTCCATCTGTGAGAAGATTTCATTTTTATGTCTTCCCAAAGATTTCGTTTTTAAAAAAGGGTCAGCAGCAGGTTGGTTTAAAGATCGGAGATACTATTAAACATAGATATTATCCTGCTTCTACTGTGTAACATTCACGTATTATCTATATTAATTGATGAAGGAAAAATGCAGCATACACACGCAGTGGGAAAGTGGGAGTTTAGCCTTCAATACAAGGTCAGCCAGTTCTTTGGTTTCCAACTTTTTGGGATGCCTGACTACAATTGTGTTACATAACGTGGCATATGATTCACACTCTCTTTATATAAAAAGATAAAAGATTGAGCCCCTTAGTATAAGTTGGAGATCAGGAGAGAACACTCTGCAGGTTTCTGTTCCAGCTGAACAGCAGCTAAAATCACAGATTTTTTTCTTCTCGTTCTGTGTTAATTAGTGGAAACAGCTGCTGTGGTGCTAAAATCTGCAGACCCTTGACCCCCCATGACACATAGTGTGAGACAACTGATGTGCAGTATTTTAAAATAGCATTTACTTTACCTTACTTACTATCTTACTTACTAACTTACTGTATATTGCTCAGTCGGATAGATCTACATAACCCAGGGGTCGGCAACCTTTACTATCAAAAAAGCCATTTTAGGCAAAAAAAATAAAATAATAATCTGTCTGGAGCCGTAAAACATGTGAGCATTGTGATGAAGGTAACACAGTTGATAGTCTAAGTATACAGTATATAAGTCTAATGCAGTGAGGGCCAAAGAGCAAATGTACCACGGAGTATTAGTGCCACATTGAGGGGAAGAAATCTGAGATTTCCAGAAAAAAGTTGTAATATTACGAGAATAAAGTCATAACTTTACGAATGAGAAATTTTTAAGGTTGTAAACTATGGAGTCACAGGAGTGTCATAAAAATAATTAATCTGTAAAAGAATAACAAAATAAAAGTGGAAATTTAAAGACAAATAATGTAAAAATATAAAAGAAAATTATACGAATTCTCATATGTATTTATTTATATACACTGTGTATATATATATATATATATACAGTGTATATTGTATATATATATATATATTTGATGTAGAAAACTTCATATTGCTACCTTCAGTAGTGGAAAACGTATTCATAATGCAGAGAGGCTACTGTCAGTGTTATTTTATATTATTGAATCATGATTGTTTATGTATTCCAGCCCAATCGCACGGCAGTTCGTGAAATAGTCACAAAATTGTATGTATTGATTTGTGTACATAGAAACGAATGTCACATTTTTTTCATGGTCAGCACGAAATCAATTTTTATGTAATCCACGTAATTGTGAACCAGGAAGTATAAAGAGCGGTGAACACATGCGTATGGAGGAGGTCGTGGTGGATGGGTTGGTCAAAAAACATCCAACTTTCACCAGGAGACCGCTGTTCATGTCCTGTGTTAAACTAAAAGTCAACGTTGATTTATTTGTAACTTTCGTATTTAAGTAATGCCACCTACGGAGTTATTTTAACCCAAACCAGCATCTTTTCCTAAACCTAACTAAGTAGTTTTGTTGCCTAATTCTAACCAAATCGATCTTTTTCCTAATAACAATGGACCCACCCTTTGATTTAATTAATAATCAATTAATATGATAATAAGTCACTTTGTGGATTATCTCTCACACACTGAGGGGGCCTGTACGTTTTACATTAGAGAGCTCAGGAACAACAGAGGAGGTTCTCTTAATGTAAAATGTGAGTGTGTGTGTGTGTCACCATTCTGTCAGCTCAGGACATAAAAGGACAGCTCACGCCCAAAAGGACACGCTGTCATTACGTCTGCTGAGTCTAAGTCACCAAACAAACTATAATAGTGGTGGTTTGTGTTGTAACATCTCATGTGAAAGTTAAGATGCAGCGAAGTTAAAGAGGCTCGGTCTGAGCAGCATCATGATGTAGGTCAGGATTCAGCAGCAGCAGCCCACTGTAACCCCTCCTGGACCAGTACTGGAGTCTTTACACTCTCTCAGTACACGGCCCGGGGGCCACACACACACACACACACTCACGCACAATCTGAAAACGCAAACGCACAAAAACAAGCACACATACATACAGAAGGATGTGCACACGTACATAAACACACCAGTTTCATACATGTGGAAACCTGCTTCACACAAAGTCATCGTGCACTAACATGCACACGTCTACACACAGCTACACACAGAGGAATCAGAGAGTGAGAGTGATGTGCTGTACCCTGGAGAAGTGTGTTGCGCTCCGCTGCACTTTGACAGTAACACAGACTGATCTCTCTCTCTCTCTCTCTCTTCATGTATCTCTCTCTCTCTCTCTCTTCATGTATCTCTCTCTCCCTCTCTCTCTCTCTCTCTCGTTCTCTCACAGTTTTTTTTTTTTTATGAAGCTTTTGACTCAATTTTCACTCAAAGTGCAAAACTCTGCAAAATGCGACACTCCTCGTTCTCAGCACAAAATCACGGTCGGCATGCAGAATTAAATCAAAGTGTCAGATGCTGCAAGCTTCACAAAACTGTATCAGAATATTGGATTTGATCCCGTGAATTTCAGTCACTGCAATTATGAATAAATTATCAAATACAAATAATTCCCATTAAGTCAAAGAAAAGACTCTCAGCCTTTATTCTGTTTAAAGGGACTGTATGTAACTTTTTAAAAGTTTAGCCTGTAGACTGCTTTTTATGTGAAGGACTCGGGTCGGTGTCCCAGCGGATGTGACGTCATGCGCGCTCGCGTGTTCGCAGCAACAGGGATTGCTAACGATAGCTAACGGTTGGTTAGAAATGGAGTCTACTAACGCCAACAAACGACCAGCTCCCACCACAACTCAGACTCCACAAAAGCACAAAACTAAAGTTATATCTAGTGAAGCCCGTCTCGCAGAACAGGAATGTGATCGACGTTGGAGGAAAACTAGAGTTGTGGGAGTGTGTGTGCACGTTGGAAGTGAGTGGTGAAGCAAGAGAGAGAGCGAACGGCGGGAAAACAAGCGAGAAGCGGAGCAGAAGAGAGTTAGTTTAGCTTTGAGAATATGTGAATGTTCAGTGGAAGTTTTGTGCAGGAATAAATGCTGCAGCTTCTCCAGACCGAAAGAGGTTTCCTTTGTCTTGTTTTGCAGCTGCTGAGTGAAGTGGCGACGGGGGTTAACTCCGGATAGAGTAACGTTATCGACTCCGGCCCAGGAGACCAGAACTACGGTGTCTACCCTGTGTCTTCTGACCACGGTCGGGAGGCTCAAGCAGGAAAAGTTAACACCAGGATCAACATCGATTCATGGAGGGACATAGTTTGGTAAGCTAACATTACTGCCAAGCATTTGAACTATATAGTGATACTGTGGTTTTAGCTGCTAATGTTGCTAACGTTAATCAACATGATGCCCGTCAATCACATTCAGCCTCGTGTGTGTCGTGTGAGCGTGAGCGCTAGCAGCAGGACTCTGACGGCTAACGGCCACAGGTGTCACTGTTAACAAGCAATTTATGATTCTTACACAGAGTCCCTTTAAATATTTTAAAATAATGCATTTAAACACCAGTAATAAATAAAGCCACTGCTGTTCATGATAGAGGAAAGATGCAGTAAAAGGAGACTTCTCATTGATGCTAAATGGTATAAAACACCTCCAGTGATGAATCAGTTCAGTGTGACTGATCTGCGTCAGACTCACTGTACAAATCTGTGGCCCGACAAGACTGTTGATATTGGACGTCATGTTACAGACATTATAAACTATAGTATCACAATACAGGAGAGCTTTACGGTATGATGTATATCTACATTTATAACTAGATGTAAAGATAACACCTTTGAAAATAAGCTTCTACCCGAGTTTCAAAATATGTTGTTGAATACAAAATGAAGGACATACAGTATATGCTTCTTAAACAAACACCTGGTTCTGAATGCGATGTTACATCTCGGTCATCTATGAGCCACAGACCTTTATTTGAACTGGTATTCTTCCCCTGACTACTGAGGCTGCCACATTTAGAAGTATTCAAAAGGAAAACGGATTGCGTGAGCCGAGTGATTTGGGTGAAGTGAGTCACATTTTCTTTTGTACGTCCAGAGAGTGTCAGTCCTTCACACTGAAATATTCTGCTGCACAGTAGATTAAAAATGTGATTTTTTATGCATCTCACTTTGCTATCATTGTCTCAGAAGGATAATTTGACGATTTAATTAGTTATCATTATTACAGACTGTGATTTTTGAATTCTTGCTTGAAGGTTTGAAGATGAAAATTATATTATATATTGTCTTCTAAGCTCATGCAGGCTCACAATCATTCATTCATTCACTATCAGCTGCACAAAAAACTAAAATAATTCATCACAACCCAGAAATACGTTGTCGCTATTTTAGTCAGTCTAGGTTTTCCAGCAGCTCTATCGAGATGTAAAGTGTAATGTACGTCCACGGGTGATATAAAGCCGTTAGTCCTGCACCACCACCCATTTATGTCAAGCCGTCAGTCTCTTTACAGTCACATGAAACAACATCCTGCTCTACTGCCTCACATCACAGACAAATAAACCCAAGTGTGGTCCTCCAGCTCAAACATTTACATTCAGCTTCAGCAGCCGTGGAGGAAGATCCCCGTTGATCCTCTCTGGGACAAAACCTTGGCTCAGACGTTCATATTATAATAATGAAGCTATATTTGTGAGGGTTTTTTAAATATTTACGTCTTCAGTTGGAACCAGTGGGCAACCTCTAGGTCTGAGAAGTGAAGCCAATGCTGAAGTGCCTTGAACTTGCATTCTTTCTAACAGCCAGCAGGGGGCGACTCCTCTGGTTGCAAAAAGAAGTCTGATTGTATAGAAGTCTATGAGAAAATGAGTTTACTTCTCACTTGATTTAATACCTCCGTAAACATTGTAAACATGAGTTTATGGTCTCAATCGCTAGTTTTGAGTCTTCTTCAATACAGCATGATGTTCATTTAGTAAATTATGGTCCCATTTAGAGTCAGATGGACCATAGAGCAGGGTATGCTTTAGGGCGTGGCTACCTTGTGATTGACAGGTCGCTACCACGGTGTTGTCGGGTCTGGGAGTTGTCTGTGTTTTCGTCTTACAGCTTTCACAGTGTGTTTTCAGTTCATCAAAGTTAATTATAACATTTTGGTCGCCTAAAAATGTCTTATTCAGCGTTTAGTTGTACTTAGCGCCACCCTCCCGTGTCACTTCTGGTTGCAAAAACCAAGATGGTGCCGGCCAAAAACCAAGATGGCAACAGCCAAAAGCCAAAAGCCAAAAGCCAAAAGCCAAAAGCCAAAAGCCAAAAACCAAAAACCAAAAACCAAGATGGCGACAGCCAAAAGCCCAAAAAACAAGATGGCGACCGCCAAAAGCCAAAAAAACTAGATGGCGACGGCCAAAAGCCAAGATAGAGATGGCTGAAATGCAGTAAAGTAAAGCCACTTCCGTAGTTATTTTAAACCAAACCACGATCTTTTCCTAAACCTAACTAAGTAGTTTTGTTACCTAAACACTGCAGGCGGTTCACCAATCACACTGATGGCTCATGTAGCCGGACATTTGTAGGAAAACGCACGAAAAATAACAAAATGACGTTTGGCAAGATATCATACGAACCGTTCTATGAGGAAACGTTGAATGAAGTGTGTTTTACAAGGATCAGCAAGGTAAAGTTAGTGTTTCTGTCAATGGAGTCTGGTAGCTTTGAGCGGCTGTTTCTTTTCACAGCTAACTCTGTGAATTAAGAGTTTATTTCGACCAAACCAGAGTTGGTGATTTTTGGAACAGTGGAAAGACTAACAAAGACGGTTTTGATGAGTATTATTTATTTTTTGTTTGTGCGTTTCAACGATCAACGAGGTAAAATCATTGTCGACTTTGAGGACAGCATATTAATTGATGACCTGTTGATTTTATAATATCTTATTTTCAACTCGCATCGCACCGAAAAATTGGCAACAATTTGCATAATGTTTTTTGACTATTTACCTGCAGCCTTTGTCTGCACATGAGATTTGTTGATAATAAGAGAAGAATGGTCCAAAGCACATATTATCAGCCCATCAATTGCAGAAGCTAACAGTATGAGTGGGTCGTATGTCTTGATGGAGAGTTAGCGAGCTAATAGTTTGTCTGTGCGACTTCACTCTCATCAGGTTACAATTTAAGAATATTTTGCACATTAATGCATTAAAAAGTGAAGCTGTGAGCCCATAAACAGTTCTGTATAAACACTTCTGTGCCTCTGTTTATCTTCCTCCCTCATCTCGATATAAAGTGATGTGTTATAGAGGTAGACTGATATGTACAGTGACTGTTTTTCATGTCTCTTGTTGTGTGTTTATGTGACGCTTGTCTTCCTCCATCTCACAGATCGGGTCACCTCAGCAGCCATCAGATTCAGTTATGATCTCTCGGTCGGTGTGTTGGTCTGTCAGAAGTCCTGAACTGTGTGTGTGTGTGTGGGCTACAAGAAGTCATCTGATAAGGTGTTTGTTTACGTGCATCAATGCATCAAGGAGAAAAACCTCCTCTGACATGCGTAGCCGGATAATCGTGTGTTCCAGAGTTCAGAGAAGAGCAGCTGTCGTTGCTGTTCAGTTCTTCATGTCTAAAGAGGGCGTCGAACCGCAGCCAGTCGAGCCTTTTGATTATCGAGGCGTTCAGCCAAAGAGAGGTGGCGCTACATGAAAACACGGCCAAGCAACGAGCTCTCGTCACTGATCGTCGCGATGGAAAGAAATCCACAGACATCAATTACTGAGATGTGGCATCTCGCTATGACAAGCAGAGAGGAGGGCTCGCTGACCAAACAGGCAACAAACAAACACTTTCCAAGAAAAACTCCCATTGAAGGACTAATTTGTGGAAGCAAAGCTGGAGCACTCTACATAATGTGTTCAGAGTTGTTCTCTGCCTTTGCTTTTAAGAGTGATCTGTTCGCTTTGCTGCAGATTAGTCATCACTGGAAGTCATGCTCTGTTGCTTTAACCCATTAATGTTCTGCTCGACCGTTTGAAAAATGTGTTGAACTTGATCGCTACCACTCAGTTTAAGACTGGCCCACAGTAAAAGATTTTACAAATCTTAACAGATGTGTAAAATATAAGAGAGCCCACACATAACGACATGTTGTGTTCAATTTAACAGTTTTGTTCCCGTAGTGTGTGGAGAGCAATGATTTGGCCAAAACAGCCAAAACGCCACACACTAACAGATTCATTCATCAACAACAAGTGTCCCCATTAAAAAAAACGTATATCTCGCAAAATCTCTCACAAATTCTCTCGCGATCAAACGTGACTTTAGTGTAAACAAAAAAGGCGGACAACAGGCAGAAAAAATTAGCGATGTTAGTTTTTACTTTGTACTGAAAATTCACGAAGGATGGATGGATGAAGTCATGGAGACATGTTAAAGAAACACTTGTGTTGTTGCCACAAATCAACATTTCTGAGCTCCTTCTTACTACAACTTTACGCTTCACGTTTAACATTAGCTCATGCATTAGCCACGGCCACCATGATGGCGGTGGTTGTCCTTCCTTCTTCAGTCAGCTTGGTTCTCTATTGGCTATCGTTCTTTCCCACGTGACTGCATCATCGGCTGTCCTCGGGGTTCCCCACACCCAACAGGCAAACCCATCGTACATATTAAACATGTTTAATATTTAGGATTTGAAATCGATGCGGCCAGGATGGACTTCCGAGCCGATCGGGGGATGTAAAAAACACACAGGAACATCTGGAAAGATACAATTTTTAGAACCATCAAAATATAAGGGCTTTGCTGACGAACGCCGATCTTGATTCTCGTGTAGTGTGTGCCCCGAATAACACTCATGCAATTTTGTCGACTAATCGATTAGTTAATTTAATCGACAGATCTGTAAAACTGAGTTCTCCACAAAGAATCACACAAAAGCACCACTTTAAATCTGGTGTTTACCAGAGATGTGCTCAAGAATTTCTTGGAAATAAGCATGAAAAAAGAAAAAAAAAACGACTAAAGATGTCTTAGTCGACCAAAACAACCGATTAGTTGACTGAGAGTCTTACTGATAACCTGCTAAAACATTCAGCAGAAAATCAGTTTTAGATTCTGGGTCCATTTGAGATGAAATCAGCAAATATCCAGCTGTGTTTTGTTCCCAATTTCAACAGCAAAGTGTTCTGAATTTGCAAGTCAATTAATTTTATTTATATAGGCCTAGCTGAAAATCTGTTATATAATCATCTGTCCTGTTAAGTCAACAGTGATTTATTTGTCACATAACTTCCGTACTTAAGTAACGCCACTTACGGAGTTATTACAACCCAAACTGCGATCTTTTCCTAAAGCTAACTAAGTAGTTTTATTTTGAAAAGACTGGAGCAGAAATTGACACGTGCGTCACGTGTTGCTGGATATTTGTAGGAAAACGCACTAAAAATATGTTGTTGTAAGTCATGGTGAGCGTCACGAAAGAAAAAGGTAAATTAGTGTCAGCACGCGAATCAAATTGATTACATTTCGTGACTATTTAACGAACTGCTGTGAGACTGTGTTGTGCATTACTATGTAAGAGGTACTAATTACACATTTTAACTACTCCAGACACTTTAGGTTGTTTAATCTGTAACAATGGATCATATTTTATAAACTGATCATGCTTTTTATTTGTTAAATCTAAATTTGAAAAGTAACTAAGCTCTTAAATAAATGGAGTGGAGTAGAAGTATAAAGAAGCATAAAATGGAAATACTCAAGTAATGTACTTTGTACTTTTTTACAGTACTTCAGTAAATGTACTTTTCTTTTCTTTCTGTCTGCTCATCCTCTCTCAGATAATTTAGCCTTCAGTCATCAGAGCTTCTCCCTCAGCCATTGTCTAGGTTCACTGGTATTATCTGGGTTAGGGATGTGTGTGTGTACTTGTATAGCTATCTTTGTGAGGACATTTTGTCCGGTCTTCACTTTGGGACAGACCTTCAAAGGCCTGTTTGAGGGTTCAGACTTGGTTTTAAGGTTCAGATTAGAATTAGGTTTAGGTTTAAGTTATAGTCCATTTCCCTTCACTAGTCATCTGCTTTTCTTGGACAGTTGAGTCCTGAATATGAAGAAAACCTTTGTTGTTGTTGTTGTTTAACGCTCCGGTTCAAATGAAACAAGACGATAGCTCTGTGGCTCTGTGAGGCTCTAATGCTATTTACAGACCACAAAGAAGAATCCAAGAAGCCAGAATCGATATATTTGCTTCATTTGAGTCTATGCAGAGGTAGAAGGAAGTTACCGCTTTTATTGTTGTAGTCTGAGTAAAGTGACGTCATATCTGTTCCGTATCCGTCAACCAAAACAAACCGTTGCGAGCAGAAATGAGAAAGTAGAAAACGGTGGAGGGTCTGCGTGGATACGACCTGCACCCTCACATGTTAAATCCAAAGTGGTAAACACTACACATCCAGTAAAGTATGGAAACACTTTGGGTTTCACACATTGCAGGAAAAGCAAAGCTAGACATCACGGCTAAAGCTGCATGCTAACTCTGTGATGGACAGGAAACGTTATCATATTGCGGTAACGTGTGGTCAAGCCGGCCATCACTCTCATCTCCGTGGTCAAATGAGCCGACGCTACAACTGTAGAGCGCCCATATACTGACACTTATGTTAAATGCATTCAAACGGCCCCGATGGAGCTGACTATGGATGTATAAAGAGAACGGAGCTGACGGGAGAGCTAGAGACGGCCTTGGAGAAGTTAGAGGAAGCATACACGTGTGACTACGTCTAGTTTTCAAAATAAGGTGTTAACAAAGGGAACTGTATATATAAAATACATATATGGAAATAAGTTTGATTGGATTATATTCACCAGAAGTATAAAACATTACATGTCCCTTATAAATTAAAAAGAAAATACCAATAATTTGTGAGGGAAATGTCTTTATTCTTTGATTTTTGGGTTGCTAGAAAAAATGTAATAAGTAATTCCTGACAATGATCCTGATATATTTGACTTCAGGACATCTCTGACTACATACGTGCTGAAAATCAAACATTCTTACTTTATTGATTTAGATATTTTCCAAAGTAAAAGTCCATAGACGTGTATGATTCAACTTTTTCCCATGGTCTAGTGCTAAAAAAGTTAACAATAATCACAATAAATCGCAATATTGAATCCAAAACTTAAAAATCACAATACATATTGAATCGGGAGATAGGTGTATCATCCCAGCCCTGCTAGGGAATGCATTATGTCAATAAGGGTCATCACAAAGATAGAAGTTCAAGGTTGTGTGTGTGTCTCCAGTGATCTAACAGAGAGCAGGTCATCATCAGGCAACCATCACATCTCATTATCTATCCTCTCTCTCTCTCTCTCTCTCTCCTCAGAACACACCTGCAGAAGGTCACTCACCTTGGTCCGAGTGAGACGACAACCCATTCTGACTTTTCCTCCGACAGGTACGAGTCAGGAGGAGAGGATGAAGATGGAGGTTGAGAAAAAGAAAAGAAAGATGCTGATGAAAGAAGCTGCAGAGGAGAGGAAGGGAAAAAGGGAGAGCGAGGGTCAAAAAGAGAGCGAGAGAATAGAAAGAGAGTGTGATGAGCCTCGTTTGTCCACCAGCTCACATCTCCAAACTCTGATCACCCACAATCCCCGGCTAATCAGCTGTCCTCCTGCACTGCCGAGGAAACTACAGCTCCCATGATGCTGCGGTGTAAACAGCAGCAGCAGCAGCAGTAATAGCAGTCGGTGGGCAGCAGGTCCATTGCATTAAACCTCTCTCTCTCCTCAGGAATCAGGATGGATGAGCAAACAGCAGCAGAGAGGGAGAGACAGGGGGGCGAGCGAGGCAGAGAGGCTGCTGGGAAATTGAAAAAGAGAGAGAGACGGAGGTGAGAAGAACAGAGACGTCCTCCTCATCTGACAGTTTCTTCTTCTTTCTTATTCTCCTGTCACACTCTCTCTCTCTGTATCTCTGTATCTCTGTATCTCTGCTCCCACCGGCCAATCACAGAGCCCGGATGCGAGGAGGATGGGAGGCGGAGGCTCTGATTGGCTGAGAGCAGCGTCACTTTCAGCATCCATTCAGGCATTTCTCTCTCTCTCTCTCTCTCTCTCTCTCTCTCTCTCTCTCTCTCTCTCTCTCTCTCTCTCTCTTTCTCTCTCTCCATCCTTCGTCTCTGTTTTCTTCACTCTCTCCCTTTTGCTCTCGTCACCATCCGTCTCAAAGTACCTTCATCCTCCTCCTCTTCACTCTCGACTGATGCTGATATTATTCCGTGTGTGTGTGTGTGTGTGTGAGACATAATGTGTGTCACCGTGTGATTTAGCTTTTTTATATTTTATGTGATTCATGATTTTCATTCTAAAACGAGACATTAAATATTCAGTGTTTGTCAGTAACTAGGGCGACCAGATCCCAACAAATCAAGTGCTTGAAGTGGAAGAAAAATAAGTGCCAGTCCTCTCTTATTCACATGTTGGCGTTTTGTGTATCGGCCGCTATCAGAAAAATCTCTTGCGACTTATTCCTATTTATTCATTATTTCTTTCAGCATGTTATACTGTCTCAGTCATAATCAGCTGTGGTTTTATTGCTATTATTATACCTGGGCTATGCATCTTCTATAGTAGGCCTATAATACTCCACATTATAGGGTTAAGGTGGTATATTTACAAATAGTGTTAATACTTACAGTGTTTTCCTGTTATTTGTAGCCTATAGTATTGCTCTATAGACTATTATTATTCCCACAGATAACTCCATAAAAGCTTAAAACTGGAAATGTCTGCCCTAAAAGAGTAGATTCAGAAAACTTTTAAATAATGTTTCATTAGTTATATTTATTCACGACTAAAAAAAGTTAGGACCAACAGTTCACTAATTATTACGTGAAGGATGTATTGATAAATTACAGCAAACTCATTCTCACACATAGTTTTTATGTTCATACGATTTATAAGGCGAGGCTCAAAGACGCTGGCGCTGCACGGTTATGATTATGAATCTCCCAGAGAACCTGATATGGAGAGGGTAGAGAAGAGTACCGGCAGCTTGAGAGAAGCGCCGGTACGCAAGAAAAAAGTGACCGTACGCCAAGAGGTAAAATGAAGAAGTGCCGGTCGCATTCCCCCCCTTGTGAAATTGAATAATAACTGGCAAATTTCACAAAAAACTCTCAGCATCGCCTTCCACTGGCTTATAAATACTTAAAAGTAGTTTCACAGTCTTTGTTGTAGCTGCTCTTCCTTTTCTTTGGGGTAGTTTCCATCATATTCTGCCTAAATCTACATAGCTTGGGACTTTGCGGTGACTCACAATTTTTCTCTGTTGGGCGTAGCGTAGCAAAGGCAGTGTAGGGACCAACCATTACTGGTGGCAAAGACAATGAACTACGCTTCTCAGGATCCTTGAGTCATGTAGCCATTGGCTGTGGACTCAGCTCAGTAGCCATTGACTACTGTAGCATTCACACATAGGTGTGAAATTCACCCAGGACAAAACCAGAGGAATGTCTTTGTTACTCTCTTTCTTCACCTTCTCCTCACCTCCTGACCTGTGGAGGTGAGCTGCTGCTCTCTTGACCAGAAGCAGCTCTTCTCTGATCTATGGCCTGTTAGGAAACAGCCATAGGAACACAAGGAACCTCTAAGCAGAGGACGCGAGAGCCTGCTTTTTGACCAACTAACTTCAAGCAACAACCGCAAGGAAGTTAGCACCAAGCTATCAAGCTGCTGGGAAGAAAGTATTGAAGTGATCAGCTTCCTCCAATCTGCACAACTTGATTTGAGCACAGCAAAGACGACATCTTTGACTTGGAACCACAACTTCAACACATGGAGTTACAAACCCCTTTTCTTCCATGGATTGGTAACGTACTGGGCTTACCTTAGCAGTAGCAATTGCACATGTCTGAGCAAGACTGTTCAACTTTGATTTCTAGAATGTACCTGTATTGATATGATTAATGTCATTCATTGAGTTTGACTGTTGTGATATTATTTGTAGTTAATATATTTGGGTAGCTGGCCACATCTGATGTGTTTAGTTTATGCTTCACATAGACAAGGTCTTGCATGCAAACTAACCATCTTTTCTAACCCACTGCATATCTAACACACATTAAGATCACATACAGAAACTGTGAATATGTGTTAAACATAAACATACAGCTTCAGATAATCTTAACCCCCACATCACCCCCCTCTCTGTCCTTCCTGAGCACATGTGTTCCGAAGAACAAAGAGGCCATGTGGTGACATGTTGGCGGCCATCTTTGATCCCGCCATCTTTGTAGTTTTACAGTGCTCGCCCTGTTGTCTGTAGGCAGACATCTTGAGACAAGAAGCCATCTTGTCTCTCTCCCTCTCACTCTCTCTCTCTCTCTCTCTCTCTCTCTCTCTCACACACACACACGCTTACACACTTTTTTGGTTTGTTTAGTTTAGTTATTTAGTTAAATTAATATTGTGTTTTAAACCTTTATTATCTTGTAAATAAATGTTTGTGGAATATACATGCTGGTCTCTTTAATGCTGTACAAGAGTGAATAATGCCAACCTCTGCTATGTCAAGAACTCTGATATCCTTCAACCTTTACTATCTATTTTGGTTATAGTTATTAATTTAATTATTAATCAACGTTCCAAATTGATAGTTTAGTATATTTAATGAGACTACATTAACTTTTTTTTGGCCTGATTATTATTAATGTTTATTGATCATTTTTATTAATATTAATAATTCTATTATTATTTATTAATTAATTTGCTAATAACCAAACCTGTTAGTGCCAAATCCCTACAGCGGTGAAATGTTAACCTACACTTGACCCACGTGTGCACAGTTTGACAGCAAACACAACGCCATGATGACAGCCTTCACTGCTTTCTTCACAGCTACTGATAAAAAACAGATTTTAGAAAAGCGTCTGTCCTGCAGTGGTTTGACTTTTGAAAGCTAGAGCCATTGAAAATGTGGGACATTGTCTCAATATGTGAGTGTCTGCAGACACCGACAGACTAGTTGTTGGCCACAATAATGAGGATGATTAGAGGCTAATGATGCACATTAATCTAATTTAATTCATCTTTGTACTGAACTCCATGAACCTGTTCATGAAGAACAAGAGTCTGAGATTCAGAAACTCATTTATGGAACCTGAATTACGTAGGACTTTCAAGAGCTCTCGGAAATTATGAAAATTGCTCCATTAATTTGTCAGGATGAAGAAGCGAGTTGATAATAGTTTTCCTGCTGAGAGAAGAATGAGGTTGATTACAGAGGAGTGAGAGGAAGATGGAGAGAGTTATGTAAATCACCTGAACACACTGACTCACACACACACACATACACACGCACACATACATTTAAAGCCGTTTCACACTAAGCTCGAATCTTCGTCGACAGAAATGTATAAAAACAGAGATTTTTGGTGGTTTTATGAATGCGTCCACACGCCTAAACGTCTAAATGCGTCCACTGTGTTCACCTGCTGGAAACTGTGAGGCTGAACCAGACAGGAAGTGTCCCGTAAAAACCAAAACTATGAGCTAAAAGAGGCGTTACTTGGTTACTTTGTGAGACAGATGACTGAGAAACGCTTCCTAAACACGCTGTAACAAGGACAGTTTGATTACTACTTTTACTAACAGCTGTTATAGCTAACTAGCAAATAAGAGAGGTCAACATTAACAGTGTTAATGTCATCGAGCAACTGTAAAAACTATGTTTCACTGCAGTTACGTTTCATCTGTTTCTTTTATTTTCTGGATTAATAAATTAATGGTTTGCTCTATATATGTCGGGAAATTAAGTGAAAAATGACCATCACATTAACGTATTTAAATTGCAGACCAACAGACCAAAACCCAAAGAAATTAAATGTACAATCAGCAGAAACCCCAGAACAAGAAGAGCAGGGTAATGGAGGGAAGACAGATAAAAAGATAAATAGTAGTGAGAGGGTGAATAAAGAGAGAGAGAGAGAGAAGAAGAAGTGAGCCGGGGCAGCCAGAGGCCACGTCACTATTAATCCTCTCTGGCTTCAACGACTCTTTCATTCACTTTCCTCTGCTCTTCTCTAACTTTCTCTTTATAGTTTTTTATTAAACTCTCCTTCTCTGACCCAATCTCTCTCCTCTGTTTCTCTAAATTGATCTCTTTATATCTGTCCATCCTCTCTTCTTTTTCTCTTCCTCCATCTCTCTCTTTCTTTCTTTCTTTCTTTCTCAAGCTATTTCTCTCTCTCTCTGTGTCTGTCTCTCTCTCCTCTAACACTTTGTCTTTCAGTTCAGACTCCCTCTCTGCCTGGAGGAAGGTTGTTGTTGGTGTGGAGGTCACCAGAGACCCGTCCAGCAGTGGTGGTGCAGTGGTTCACTGTGTGTCCACTGCAGTGGGAGTCTCACTCTGTGGCTGGAGGACCCAGGCAGGGTCGCTACAGGATACAGGAGACTCATGAAACTGATGTAATGCGATCAGCTACAGAGAGGAGGACGAATCCTGCCAAAAATAAATAAAATAATGTAGCAAAAATAATATTTAAAATAAATGTAGCTATTAACTAATTTATAAAATGTGACATAAATTGACATTTCTGTTAAATTTGTTTTTTATTAATTCCCTTACTTATTTATTTTTGCATTTGTTCTTTATTTATTCATTTATTTTTGTATTTATGTTTTAATTAATTAATTTATTTTTGCACTATTTTTGATTTTATATATTTTTTCAAATGTAGGTATTTATTTATTTTTTATTTTTTATTATTTTTTTAAATTTATTTATTTATTTTTGCATTTATCTTTTATTTATTCATTTATTTTTTGCATTCATTAATACATTTATTTATTTTTGCACTTCTTTTTTTATATTTATTTTTTCAATGTAGGTATTTATTTAAATATTTATGTATTTATTTATTTATGCACGATTTTCCCTTTGCATTTCACCCCTTATTTATTTCCCCAAACTTATTTATTTCTGTATTCTTTTCTTTATACATTTCTTTATGCATTTCTGCCTCATTATGTAAATGAAGGGGCCGTCACTCAACGTGTGTCATCGGTAGATACAGAATTAATGTCAATTAGTACCAGCTGAAGTTTGTCATTTTAACCAGCGGAAGTGGCGGTGAGACTGTAGTTAAAAAAAAAAAGTATATATAAATTAAAATAATTGAGAACTGTGTAAACCGTTCAACATTTAGAAAAGAAAGAAATTGCATTTATATTTTATTTAAATTTTATGTGTTCTGTATGTAAAGTATGTCTATGTACAGAGATCAGCACAGGAACACACATCTAACACACACACACACACACACACACACACACACACACACACACATACATCTAACACACACACATCTAACACACACATCTAACTCGTCTGCACAAAGTGAAATAAAGAAGCAGTGATGGAAAAAGAGGGACGCAGCGGAGAGAAATACAATCACAGAGAAGATCTTTTTAATAGAAGAACAGAAATGTTCTGTTTAGCTGCAGGGAAGAGCTACATACACACACATACACACACACACACACACACACACACACGCATACACGTACACACACACACACACACACACACACACACACACACACACACACACACACACACCAGAAATAGCCTGAGAGCAGTTAGCAATGAATATTTCAACTATTCGTTCTCAGTCACTTTAAATGTCTCTCTGCACTCCTCCACATTTATAATTTCTTCTTTTCTATTTCCACCTCTCTTTAAACTTTTAATTTACAATCTTCTCTCTCTCCACAGGTCTGTGCACCTCCTCCTCCTCCTCCTCCTCTTCATCCTGTCGTTCCTCCATCTCCACGGCTCAGGAAACAGTTTCAGTACAGTGAGTGCAGTAAATGACGAACCACCATTATTCAAATCACCAACACCTACTATGGAGGACCACAATAATAATAAAGCATTTAATTGCTTAATAACGAATTGTACAATAATAACAGGCATTGATACATTTGTGTACAAATTAATTTATTAATCTATGAATAAATGGACTAAATAACAAAGTAATTTGTTATTTTACATTTTAATGGGCAATAAAAAGAAGAATTATAAAAATAATTTACAAATGAAATTTTAATTCATTGATAAATAGTTCAAATTAAAAAGGGACTTAAAAAAAACACCATAATTAGCCCAGGCTAAATGCACAGGCTAAATGGAGAAGTAAAATGAATAGCTAATACATTTAGCAAAAGTAGCAGGGAAATGCAAATGGGAAAAGAAGTTGGCCTTTTAAATGCCTGAATAAAATCTGTATTTTCTTAATTCAACTTGTGAATCCAGTTATTTATTTCTATTTTTAAACTGCATTTTCAAATAGAATTTTAAATTCCATTATTTATTTATGAATTCATTCATGTCTTTTTAAATGATGTACTTATTGACTGTTTTATGTTGTTTTTGTAAATCCCTTTTTAATTTGAACTATTTATTGATGATCTTTTACCCCTACTTAGGTAAAAGATCTGAGTACTTCTTCCTCCGCTGAAAATTAGTTCACTGAATAAAATGTGATCAAACATTGGAATAATAAATTAACACACACTGGTGAAAGAAGAGCCGCATGCGTCGAACTGTCAAAAAGAAGAAATCCTGTTTATTTCTTTATTAATCTTATATACAGACATTTACAGCAATCTTTGCTAAGTTTATTGAAGGTGGTTATGGTAACTTCCTGTTGTCTACGACAGTGTAACAGAGATCATGAAAGTTATTATTGTAGTTCCAGTCTGAGAGTATATGATGCTCATTAGATAATATATATATAGTGAAGAAGAAGAAGAAGAAGAAGAAGAAGAAGCAGGGTCGTCAGTCTGTTCAGCAATCATTTCTCCTGCATTCACTCAAACACTAACAACACATGAGATGAGACTGTATATTTACCCTGCAGATACAAGCTGAACATGAGGAGGCGATCTGAGAGGAACTACTTCATTCGTTGTGTGAGTAACCTCCTCCTCGTTACAGCACTTGAACCCTTTTCAGTACAAAAGCGTGTTTACACAACTCAAATTAAAACATTTAATGTCACAAGCAAACAATACTTTTTTTTTAGCATCCTGCGTCTGTAATTAAACACATTTGTGGTTGAAAAGTTTTTTCATTATCAGGTGTTTCAGTTTGTTTGTTTTATAATGAGTCATTTTGTGCTGATGTTTAACCCTGATCTCAGTGTCATTTAACGTCACGTCGTTACTGTGAAACGGTCACGGTTATGTTTAGGCAATAAAACCCACTTAGGTTTAGGAAAAACATTATGATTGTGGTAGAAGTACGTATACTAAATAAAATACGTACGTAAACAACATAACATAAGTACGGAAAACAGGTTAAAGTCCTGTGTTTGTGCAACACATTCTCTCTCCCAACTCATCAAATACCGCCGTTTGATCAGTGCCCCTCGCCATCGGGACCGACGCACGGGGTACCCGTCTTGCGTTACTTTTGGATGGACCGGGGACTGTGTGTTAATAAACGCTCGTTATATGCAGAGTGTCCTTTCAAAATAAACTTCCGTTTTTAGGTTTAGGCAACACAACCACTTAGTTAGGGTTAGGAAACGGTTATGGTTGACGTTAACTCACCTCACTGACGATACTAACGAGTCATGTGACTAACTACTGACGTGACTCATGCGGCTGACGATACTGACGAGTGACTAAAGACTGATGTGACTCACGAGACTGACGATACTAACAACTCGTGACAAGCGACACACGTGACTCACAGGGGCTGACGATACTAACGAGTCATGTGACTAACGATCGACGTGACAAAATAAGTCAACGTTACTTTTAGTTTCACACAGGACATGAACAGCGGTCTACTGGTTGAAAGTCTTGTGTTTGTTTGACCCATCCACCCCTCCCACCTGCCCTTAGCGGACTCTCACGCTATTAATACTACGTGACTTGCTCCGACCGTCAAATAACGCCGAGAGTGGGTTTACATTGGAGTTAGTTGAAAGCCCGGTTCATCACATATTGTCGCTAAAGACCGTCTCCGTGCGTCGGTTTCTGATGCCGAGGGGCGCTTACCAAACGGCGGTATTTGACGAGTTGAGAGTGAGAACAGGTTGGTTTGTTGGACCCGTCCACCTCCCCTCCCTCCCTCCCACCACCAGCAGTCTCTCTCTCTTTTTATTCTACGTCACTACCTCTGAGCGTAGCACGGATGCGTTTACATTACAGTCAGTACAGACTACATGGCGTACACATGACATGCCAAAAGCAAGAATGGTGTCGTTATTGCACACGAAATGACTTACAAATTGCCGTGCCATTCATACGCCATTTGGTGAGACCGGGCCGGTTATTATGAGCAGAACTTTAAAACCTACTTTGGTAAAACGTGCGTGGTATAAGGACTTTACAGTCACCTCAATCTGCACGCACATTAAAGGAACACTTTTTGGGTGTTTGGGGGAAATTCACTTATCTGCGTTCACCAAGATTTGCACAAAGACTGGAAGCAAGGGGAAACAGCTAGCCTGCTTCCAGTCTTGATGCTAAGCTAGGCTAATCATGTCCTGACTCCAGCTTGGCATCCATCTGAACTTGAAGGTGATTATTTAGAGGCTGCTATCTGACATCAGCTTTAATGAAAAGGGTCAAAATCACAACAAGCTTCACCTCATTAACCTCCACTTTTCTCTCAGTTAGCGGTCAAAAAATCCTCCAAACGGATCCTGTAAATGTGTCTCCTTTTATACGAAAACAACACATTTAGTTCTTGTAACTCACTAGCAGTAATATTGTTGTATTCCAAGCAGGTTATGCACTCATTATTTGACCCAGATCTCGGCCCAGACTACATGCAGATGTTGTGAACATGGCAGCTGTTTTCTGATGAGTGTGAATTATTAATTGACCCATATTACTCTGCAGGGGGAGAAATGTTACCACAGGGCGGGTTAACAAGGTAATGTGCAGTCAACACAGGAGTGGTGAGGTGAGGTGTCTCTTCTTTTCCTCCTCCTCTTCCTCCTCCTCCTCCTCCTCCTCCTCCTCCTCCTCCTCACAGCCTCAGAGTCAGGATCCCAGTCAGACAGGCTAACAGGATAGAAGGTGATGCTACTGAACCAGCAGCGACAGTACTAACTTTCTTTTTTTCGGATATGTTTCGTGTTACGTCTCTCTCCCCCTTTCCTTCCGTCTTATCTGTCGTTTCCTTTCTCTTCTCCTCCTCCTCGATCTCCTCCTTCTTCTTCTCCTCCTCCACCTTTTCGGGGACTTTCGGAGGATGGGTGCCCGGGGCAGGTGTGGCTTGTGGTTGGGCGTCCTCAGACTCCTGAGCAGAGGTGGTGGTGGTGATACTGGGAGTACTGGCAGTAGTAGTGGTGGTGGTGGTGGTGGCAGGCTGGACATGAGAGTCAGTTGTTGCAGGAGGAGGGACAGCCTTCTCCTCCTCTTCGTCTTCCTCCTCAGGCTGGAGGGAGGGATCGGATGTTACTGGAGGAGGAACTACAGCCTCCTCCTCTTCGTCCACCTCCTCTTCATCATCCTCGTCCTCTTCCTCCACCGTGTCAGAAACTAGAAAACACACAACAGAAGAAAAAAAGATTTTCTTCTCAGATCCTCTAAACTGACTTTAGGGCTACAGCCAAAGAGTATAGAAGCAAAGAGACGAAACTCCCGTATTTTTTTGACAACAGCCCCTGCCGCCATTTTGGACTGAAATTGTTTATTATATTTATAATATTTTATTCTTCAACACAAGCCATTCTGGTAGAATATGACAATAGAATAGAAATAATCTAGTTCTACTGTTGAACGGCACATTTTAGTCGGATACTTTACTGGCGTCCGGTAGTCTCTTTCAGTCCAAAATGGCGGAAGCTACGACCATAATTTACAATTTTTGCTACAGCAAATATTGTTTTCAACTAATTCATTCAATTTTGAATCTTTAAAATGCCAAGAAATGCTTCAGGTTTCATCTCTCATTTGGAAAAAGAAGATAATTTTTGTCCCATTTGTAGCTTAAATGTGTGAAAATGCACCTTCAAGAGTTTATTGTTGATAGAAACCGAAAGTCAGACATTGAGATTTGAAAGCTTGAGGCCAAGAAACAGCTGGATTCAGAGCTCTGCTAAATTGATAAACTCATCTAATCAGGGACGGATTTACACCCTAAATATTTACCGCAATGGACATCTGCTAGGACATAAAACTTTCCTCGGGACCAGAACTGAACCTTTAAACGTGTGATTTAAGCACCACAGTCGAGTGTTGCTGAAGTGAAGAAGAGAATGGAAACAGATGTTAATATAAGGAGACAGAACGAGTAAAGAGAGCGTGTCGTACCACAGAGGTTGTTTTCACATTCCTGGATGTTTTCAGGACATCTGGAGCACCAGTCACCTTCAACAAACGGCCTCTGGTCTTCATAGTTCCCTCTGAGGACACACAGGTTAAAACACACACAGAGTTATAATCTATAATGACATAATGACGGGGGAGGTATTCTCTTATTCATTACTTTGTTTTAATCTAATTCAATTTATCACACAGAACGTCTCATTCAGCGTAGCCCACTGAACATCGACCTAAATATAATTAAATATACTAAATATGTTCATACATGTAAACACAAACACTGTGAAGAAAAGTTGTACTGTCCACCAGGGGGGGCTCTTCTTCCAACAGCAGCAGTACTCACACTGGTACTGTTATATACACGTAGTAATGGTGGCAGCAGCATCATTAACAATAGTAGAGGTAGTAGTACAAGTAGTAGCAGCGGTTATAGTACTAGTAGTTGAGATAGTAATAGTGCTGTAGTAGTGATAATAGTAGTTGTAGTGGTAGTAGCAATAGTTTAATTTGTAGAGATAATAGTAGTAGGAGAGCTACTTGTAGTAGTATTAGTTGCAGCAGTAATAGCAGTGGTGGTAGTACTGTAGTAGTGTTATAGTAGTAAGAGTACCAGTAATATAGCAGCAGTACTACTTGTAGTAGTAGTGGTGGTGGTAGCACTAGAAGTAGCAGTGGTATAGTAGTTGTAGTAGTTGAAATAGTAGTGGTACTTTATAAATGGTAGAAGATGTAATAGTAAGCAGTAATAGTAAAAGTGGTGGTAGTACAGTAGTAGTAGTAGTAGTAGCAATAGTTCAATTAGTAGTAATAATATTAGTAGGAGTACCAGTAATAGTAGCAGCAGTATTAGTTGCAGCAATGGTAGTAGGGGTAGTACTAGTAGTGGTAAAAATAGTTGTTGGGGTACTAGTAATGTAGCAGTTGTAGTAATAGTATTAGATGAAGCAGTAGTAGTTGGGGTGGTAGTACTATAGTAGTAGAAGTAGTGGTAGTAGAATAGTAATAGCATCAGCAGTTGTAGTAGAATTAGTCCTGGTAGTAATGGTACCACAGTAGTAGTGATGTAGTAGTAGTGATGTAGTAGTAGTGATGTAGTAGTAGTACTGATGCTGGGTAGTAGATGCAGACTAGGAAGGAGACTCTCTCCCAGTCCAGACCCTCCATGTTGTTAGTGGTGGTAGTAGTACTGTAGTAATAGTACAGTAGTAGTAGTACTGTAATAGTAGTAGCAGTAGTAGTAATACTAATGCTAGGTAGTAGTTATCGAGGGAGGAGAGAAGGAGACTCTCTCCCTGTTCAGATTCTCCATGTTGTTAGTAGTAGTGTCTGTAATAATGGTACAGTAGTAGTACTGTAGTAATAGTTCAGTAGTAGTTGTAGTAGTAGTAGTAATACTGACGCTGGGAAGTAGTTGCAGACGAGGAAGGAGGCTCTCTCCCAGTCCAGACCCTCCATGTTGTTACAGAGATGGAAGGCACAGCCCACTCTGTGTGTGTCGGCCCACACCATCTGAAACACACACACACACGCACACACACACACACGCACACACACACACACACACACACAGGTCAGATCCAGTCCAGAGATACACATGCGTGTATAAATATGTGTGTTTTAGTATCTGACCTGTGTATAGTGTCCACACATCTTGTCTTCATCACAGCTGTTGTTTTGGAAGTCATAGTCCTGACGTTCTACACAAACACATTACATTACATTATATATACATTATATTATATATACATTATATTACATTCAACCAGTGGTGGAAAAAGTATGCAGATTCTTTATTTAAGTAAAAGAAGTAATACCTAACGACTCACGGGACTGACGTGACTAATGACTGACGTGACTAACAACTCACGTGACTGACAACTCACGGGAATCACGGGACTCACGATGCTAACGACTCATGTGACTCACAGGACTGACGGTACTAAATGACTCACGTGACAAAATAAGTCAACATTACTTTTAGTTTCACAAGGGACGCATACACCGGTCTTCTGGTTGAAAGTCTTGTGTTTGTTTGACCCATCCACCTCCCCTCCTGCCCTGAGCGGACTCTCACGCTATTAATACTACGTCACATGCTCCGGTTTACATTGTAGTTAGTTGAAAGCCCGTTTCATCAAATACTGTCGCTAAAGGGTTCCTCCTTGCATCAGTTTCTGATGCCGAGGGGCACTGATCAAACGGCGGTATTTGATGACTTTGGAGTGATAAAGGGTTGGCCCATCTGATGAGTCCAATATTCTCCCTCTTTTCGCTCTGTTTTTGGTCTCCTCCAACTCCTGAGGGAAATATCTGTCTCTTTAGCTGCTAAATGCTTCACTATGTTCACCAGCAAGAGGAGGAGATGGTTTATTTTTTGACTGCTCTTTTCCGAGATGGAGGACCAGCTACTGCAGACGTGGCCCGCACTCACCCAGAAACCATTTCTCCATAGCCTCTGAGAGGTTCAGAGTTCCGGTGCCGACGAACAGATTCTCTCCAGTGTCCTCCAGTTCTGGGTTGTGGTTCCAGATGCATTTAGCGGCGTAACCCTCTGCGATCAACTTCAGGCCCGGGTCCCATCTCTGCAGAGAACCAACACAAGTTACAGTATGGAGAAAAATTACCTCTGAAACTCTGATGCAAACTACTCAACCAGACATGGACCTCTCTTTTTAAGAACATTTCTGGTGCAGCTCATTTGTGGTGTGAAAGTAAAGCAGACATTTACAGTAACTCAAAATTCCTAACTACAAAGTGTCTTTTCCCCAATCAGGGATTGTGTAAAATCCCACGTTCCAACTTATAATTGAATGCAGCATTTCAGTCCTTCCTGTGGGTCCAGCTGATTAACAGGAATGACGACCATAAAACGACCTCAGAGAAAGTTTTCTCACCATGTTTACTGTCAGCAATCATTTAGTGAAAACAAGATACCCCTTACGAAAGAGTAGTGTACTTCAAGTTTATTTTATGAAGTATACTTAAGTAAAGTTCAAGTATATTTCCTCAAAGTATACTTTATGTAGTAAGTATACTAATATCAATGTACTAGTAGAATACTTGTAAGTGTACTAATTCAATACTTCTCGGGGCTAAATTGGCCCACTTTTTTACTTTAAGTGCAAAAACAGTCAACTTTAAGTACACAACTAGTTTAAATCTAAGTTGTATTTTGTATTTCAACTATACCATAAACTATACTACAAGTGAATAGGTATACTGTTTAATAGTTATATACTTGTAGCCCACTTTTTAGTTTATGAAAGCACACTTTGTATACTTTAACTTTTAGTACTTAGCCAATGATTTATGTATTACACAAAGAGACTTGCTACTTTTGCTATTTGACTTGATATTTTGTGATGATAATCAAAATATTCATTTACAAACTCTCACACACTTTAATAGGCTACTCTATCAAAAAGTAAGCACAACTACAAGCCAAGTATATCTTTCTGTAGGCCTATTAGGCAAGGACACTTAATTATACTTTTAAATATATCTCGATCAAAAGATTAAGTACAAGTATGAGCCAAGTATACTTAGACTTTTTTGTATACTACTCTGTATGAGCTAAGTATACTTAAGTATATCTCTGATAAGTACATGAAAGTAAACTGAAAGTATACTCTCTTATTTTAAGTTTAAAATAAGTATACTAATAGCACATTTGAATAAACTTCTATTTGGTAAAGGACACAAACACGCAGAGAGAGATATAAAATATTGTACAGATGTTCCAGCACACTTTACATGAAATGGAGCTTCAGGTGTCACACAGGAAGTTACTGAACTGAAATAAACTTTAAAATTCTTCTTCAAGACATTAGATTGATTGTTGTGTATCCGTTTATATCCCGGCTGTTTTTTCTCTTCCCCTCTTAAACCTGCTTTTAATCAGCGTGATGATTTCATAGTGTAGCTGGTTTTGATTTATTATGTTTTAAGGCCTCCCTCGGGGAACGCGCTACACAAACATTGTTTTATTATTACATAACAGATTTTATGTCTCTATATTATAAAATCAACCACAGATCTTTGGCGCGGACTTCAGCCGATTCAGTGAACGGATTCTTTTTTTATGTTTTCTGAGACATTAAGGAGTTAATTTGACAGCCTCTGGTTATAAAAAACAATGTTGAAAAAATTATATGACATTTAATATCTTATCAAGGAAATGTGCAAAAGACATGCAGGAAAAAGGGGAAGTGAAGAAACATTTAGATTTATGAACAACACATTGTGTTTGACCGTGACTCTGGTATCACCCTCACATGGCTGAGTCAGGAAATCATGACTTCATTCAACCAATGAAGCTTCACATTAAGACTTTTGTTTCCTTTACATCCAGATACAACCAGGAGGTGTTGCTCTGGGAGCGTTTATTCCCTCAGCAGGAAGTCCTCACCTCCCACTTATCCATGACCTGACGTCTGACCCCTGAACCCGTCACCAGCCAGAGGTACGTATTTACTTCCAGTCATGCCGGATGGTTTAACTTCCTCTTCTGAAAGTGATGTGGTGAAAGGTGGACCGTGAGTCAGCCAGCTGCAGGGATCTTTGATTCCATCTCTAACAGAATGAGCCATCGAACATTTTCTGGCGAAAGAAACCCCGTTCGGGATCATATATATAACATATATTAGGGCTGTCAAAGTTAACGTGATAATAACGTGCAAATTCGTTCAAATGCCCCTAATTTCTTTAATGCATTAACGCAACATGCGATTTTTAGTTTATAGCGGGCTCACCAACTAAACATGTCATACTAGCTTGTCGGAAAGGAGGATAAATAACGCTCCAAACTTACGCTAAATTTTGGTGAGGAAAAACTGTCATGGTCATTTTCAAAGGGGTCGCCTTGACCTCTGACCTCAAGATATGTGAATGAAAATGGTTCTATGGGTACCCACGAGTCTCCCCTTTACAGACATGCCCACTTTATGAGTATCACATGCAGTTTGGGGCAAGTCATAGTCAAGTCAGCACACTGACACACTGACTGCTGTTGTTGCCTGTTGGGCTGCAGTTTACCATGTTATGATTTGAGCACATTTTTTATGCTAAATGCAGTACCTGTGAGGGTTTCTGGACAATATTTGTCATTGTTTTGTGTTGTTAATTGATTTCCAATAATAAATATATACATACATTTGCATAAAGCAGCATATTTGTCTACTCCCATGTTGATAAGAGTATTAAATACTTGACAAATCTCGCTACATTTGGAACCGAATGTGCGAATAATTTGCGATTAATTTAGATTAACTATGAACAATCATGCGATTAATTGCCATTAAATATTTTAATCGATTGACAGCCCTAATATATACTGTATGTGTATATATACTGTAGTTCTCGTGGATCAGTTACGGTCACGGTCATCTGACTGGCTCCGATGTCTCCGTAGAGTTTTAAACATAAAGTAAGATACTAAAAAGAACTACTTCTGAAACATAAACTTTGGTCTCAGATTTAATGTTTAATATTTGTTGGTTTGTCTGAAGTTAAATAAATTTTTTATTGAACAGTTAACGTTGCGTGAGAGTGTGAGATAGATGTGTGTTTAATTTGTAGTAAGAAATGTCAGTTCATCCAAATCTAGTCTGAAGACTTGTGGAGCTGCAACGATCAATTGACAGCTCGGGTGTACCTGATAATTGATCACAAGTTTCAGGGTCCTGGTGTTGTGCATGCCGTCGTGGCTCACTGGGGCACTTTATGGAACTAAACCATCGTTAACAAAATGTGTTTCACCTGCTTTGAAAAGGCCTTTTACAAATACAGCATACTGCATCGGACTACAAGTTCAACTCTCCAAGAATACAAACTACAAATACAGTGTGAAGTAGTACACCGTAGTTTTTCTACTAGCAATGCAGTTCCACCTTGTTTTATAAAAAGTGTCTGAGAGAAGAATCAAAAATGGAAATACACAAAAAAAGTCTGGTTAAAACGTGAGTCTTTTGCTGTGGATTTTAATGTCTTTATAATGATTTTCTTCTGCTGATCGTGTTTACTGATGTTTATTTATGTCTGCAACAAACAGCTAGATCTCCGACCACAGGACTGCCTGCCTCAGGAAATGTCCACGCATCAGTATCACAGCAAGTGAGTTAACACATTCATTTTGTTTTAACTGTCTCTGAAGCTTTTCTGCATCACCACGGTTCAAAGAAATATAGATGAATATATATAATAATATATATTCTTGTCAACACTGTTTGTGTGTATCACAGCCTGATATATCTTCTTTTTCTGTGCCATAGAGCTTCTTTGTTGTCCTTTTCACAAGTTTTTTGAAATGTTTTCACTATTTTTTTCACATATTTTACTAATATATATTTTTCACAAGTAAAATATGTGAAAAAAATAGTGAAATATTTGTGAAAAATGTTCGAAAAATATCAGAAAAATATTAGAAAATTATTAGAAAAATATTCTTAAAAATATGAGTGAAAAATGTCCCCAAAATATGTGTTAAATATCCAAAAACGTGAAAAATGACAGAAAAATATATGAAAATATCCCAAAAATATCTAAAAATGATTAATTAAATCGCTTAAACACATCAATGAGTCTCACTGTGTCACTGGGTGACATGTTCCTTCATCACTATGAACACACACTGTAGTTTATTCTGACTCAATCCCACATACACCGTCCTGCTGCCACTAATACTCACTAGAGCACCACATGTAGATTAATACCCCGCTGGAAATAGTCCCCAACAAATGCACTACTTCCTCCTGTTTGTTTGATAAAAACTACAGTGAGCAGCTGTTTTAGGAAACTACTGATGAAACTATATACAGTATTTGTGTTTTTAAACATTTACGTCTTCAGTAGGAACCAATGGGTTTGGAGTTGAGAGACGCAGCCAAGAAGTCAGACAGTATTGAGAGACGCGCTAACATGTTGATTTGTTGAAAATAACACAAATATAGAATATCACCAGCCTTGTGCTTTAAGAACAGATTGACGTCTTTAACTCTGGCAGTTATTTCCATCTTGTGGTTTGAGTCTCTGTTGCTAAGATACCGAAAGAATGAACAATATTCCTGTGTGTGTGTGTGTGTGTGTGTGTGTGTGTGTGTGTGTGTGTGTGTGTGTGTGTGTGTGTGTGTGTGTGTGTGTGTGTCTGTGTGTGTGTGTATTTATTTGTCCAGTGATGACACACAACACAAACAATAGTCAGGGGTCTCCTTCACATTCCTGTCTCTCTCCAGGCTCTCTCCACATCTGGTCTGTGTTATGACTTTGGGGTCATGCGCATGGTAGTGTTGTAACACACACGCACACACACACACACACACACACACACACACACACACACACCCACACACGGTCAGTCACCTCTGTCGGCCATACTAGAGGTCATCCGGTCTGTGAACAGCTGATTTCTGTTTCTATTTGTCTCAACAGAAAAGTCATTGATAACAGTTTGATCACAAATAAGGATGAGATGATTTTATGTTATTCAGATGTTTCTTAATATTATTTGTAGGGCTGGGATGATTCACCTATCTCCCGATACTATCACGATACCTGGGTGCCGTTTCGATATGTATTGCTATTTTTAAGTATTGCGATTCTACAAGTATAGCGATTGGATATTGCGATTTATTGTGATTTTTGTAAACTTTTTTTAACACTAGACCATGGGGAAAAGTTGAATTATACACTTCGAGGGACTTTTACTTTGGAAAACATCTATATTATTGCAGTAAAAATGTTTGATTTTCAGCATGTATGTAGTCAGAGATGTCCTGAAGTCAAATATATCAGGATCATTGTCAGGAATTATTTATAAAAATGTTTCCCTAAAGACATTTCCCTCACAAATGAGTGGTATTTTCTTTTTAATTTATAAGGGACATGTAATGTTTTATACTTCTGGTGAATATAATCCAATCAATCTTATTTCCATATATGTATTTTGTATATACAGTTCCCTTCGTTAACACCTTATTTTGAAAACCGGATGTAGTCACACGTGTATACTTCCTCTAACTTCTCCAAGGTCGTCTCTAGCTCTCCCATCAGCTCCGTTCTCTTTATCCAACCATGGTCAGCTCCATCGGGGCCGTTTGAATGCCTTTAACATAAATGTCAGTATATGGGTGCTCTACAGTTGTAGCGTCGGCCCATTTGACCACGGAGATGAGAGTGACGGCCGGCTTGACCGCACGTTACCGCAATACGATAACGTTTCCTGTCCGCGACAGAGTTAGCATGCAGCTTTAGCCGTGATGTCTAGCTCTGCCTTTTTCCTGCAATGTGTGAAACCCAAAGTGTTTCCATACTTTAATGGATGTGTAGTGTTTACCACGCTGGATTTAACTGACATTAAAAAATAGATTTCAAAATCGTAAAAAAAAAAACACAATACATAGATGAATCGACCCATAATAAATGATAAGTTATGAACTCCCTGTGTACAGTCCCAGTTCTGTGTTTATCCCTTTAAACAATGGAGGCTTTTGTTTTGCACTGCCAGCTGTTTAATGTAATACAACTTGATATAATGAAGTTGTTGAACATAATGTAATATGTCTATTTCCGTTTTTTGAGTGGAGTTTGGTTCAGTTGGTTTCTCTCTTCAGGCAGATGTTCAGGACTTTTTTATCCTCCGTGATGAAAAACATGGAGATGTGATGTAACTTTGACTCCAGCTGCTGAGGACAATGTGTCCTCTGGTTTGTCTTACTGGTTTCTAAGCACCAGTCATCTGAACTGGTCAGACTGGTTTCCCGGTTGCTATTGTTTTTGTCTGAGCTGGTCAGACTGGTTTCCCTGTTGCTATTGTTTTTGTCTGAACTGGTCAGACTGGTTTCCCTGTTGCTATTGTTTTTGTCTGAACTGGTCAGACTGGTTTCCCTGTTGCTATTGTTTTTGTCTGAACTGGTCAGACTGGTTTCTCTGCTGTTTCTACATAGCACAGAACAGTTTTAATGGAACTGGATAGACTTGTTTCTCAGGTTTTATCGATTTGATCGGAACTGGTCAAACTGGTTTCTCTATGTGCAGCACATACTAAATGCAACTCTGCCGGTCTCAGTCCACTTTTTCGAACGCCTTATCTGACTGGAAATGTTGAAATTACATTATACAGACATTTTCTTTCTTGCCAACAAAAACGTGAATCTGTCCTCCCAGTTCAACACACTGACCTCTTCCACTTCTGTCATCTTACTTTCTTTCTCCCCATTTTATAACTACTCCCTTTCTCTCCATCCCTCCTTATCTCCATGGCACTCTTTTTTCAATCCTTGTCTCCTAACATCCTTCTTTTGTTCTCTCTCATCCACCTCTCCTCTTTCCTCGCCGCCTTTTCTACCTTCCCTCCTTCCTTCCTTCCTCCTCTTCCTCCTTCCCTCTACTTCTCTTTGCTCCTCACTCCTTCTCTCATTCTGTCCTTCCTTTCTCTTTCCCTCCAGTCTGGCAGAAAGAAAAACATGAATATGGAAATGTCCCAGTGGGGCTTCCATACTGGCGGAGACGGGCTGAGACATCTCCTGGTCCACACACATATACATACACACAAGTATGAACACAAACATAAACACACACACACATTCCTCTGGGTGCTCATTCATACCCTACCTAATTTTCATTTTTCTCTCTCTATCTAAACATTGTGTTCCTTTCTTTCCCAACAGTCTTCCTCCTCTGTTGCTCAACCCTGAGCGTTTACTCCCTCCCTATCGGTCTGTCGTCCAGGATGATTTCCCCGCTGCGTTCCTCCTCTCACACTCGTGTTATTAACAGGAGGGAGTCCGCAGAGGGAAACACCCGTCTGTTCCTGGAAACCAGCATTTCTGGTGCCTTTTTAATGTGGTTGTCCCGTAAAAAGTGGCAATCCTGGTCTGCTATTTAGGGGTGGGGGGAAAAATCAATTCACTTATGTATCGCAATTTATTTTTTACGATTTTGAAATAGATTTTTTAATGCCAGAATCGATATATTTGCTTCATTTGAGTCTATGCAGAGGTAGACTCAAATGAAGAGGCTTTTATTGTTGTAGTCTGAGTAACTTGACATCATATTCGTTCCGTATCCGTCAGCCAAAACAAACCGAAGCAAGCTGAAACGAAAAAGCAGAAAACGGGGGAGGGTCTGCGTGGATATGACACGCACCCTCACCTGTTAAATCTAAAGTGGTAAACACTACACATCCAGTAAAGTATGGAAACACTTTGGGTTTCACACATTGCAGGAAAAGCAGAGCTAGGCATCACGGCTAAAGCTGCATGCTAACTCAGTCATGGATAGGAAACGTTATCGTATTGCGGTAACGTGCGGTCAAGCCGGCCGTCACTCTCATCTCCGTGGTCAAATGGGCCGACGCTACAACTGTAGAGCACCCATATACTGACATCTATGTTAAATGCATTCAAACGGCCCCGATGGAGCTGACCATGGATGGATAAAGAGAACGGAGCTGACGGGAGAGCTAGAGACGGACATGGAGAAGTTAGAGGAAGTATACACATGTGACTACGTCCGGTTTTCAAAATAAGGTGTTAACAAAGGGAACTGTTTATACAAAATACATTTATGGAAATAAGATTGATTGGATTATATTCACCAGAAGTATAAAACATTACACGTCCCTTATAATTTTAAAAGAAAATACCACTTATTTGTGAGGGAAATGTCTTTATTCTTTGATGTTTGGGTTGCTGGGAAAAAAATTAATGATTCCTGACAATGACTGATATATTTGACTTCAGGACATCTCTGACTACATACATGCTGAAAATAAAACTTTTTACTGGATTAATGTAGATATTTTCCAAAGTAAAAGTCCCAAAAAGTGTATGATTCAACTTTTCCCATAATCTAGTGTTAAAAAAGTTAACAAAAATCGCAATAAATCGTAATATCGAATCACAATACTTGTAGAATCACAATACATATCGAATTGGCATCCAAGTATCGTGATAGTATAGAATCGGGAGATAGGTGTATTGTCCCAGCACTAGTAGAGATGTCCTTTTTACTCAACAAGGTGTAGCTCATTGACAGCAGGGGGAGACAACTATACTGTAACTGCAGTGTCAACCCAAATGAACACAACTTCTTTATAATATGATAAAATGCCTGTAAAACAGTTTTGGAAGAAAGATATTTAGGTCCAAACAACCACACTCAGACACAGTTGTAAACTTTACTGGAATCCACAGCCATAAAAGCTCATCAGTCATCATCACATCTCCATAAGGAGTTAAACCAGCAGCAGCTTCTCTCTGGTCCACCGACCAAACCAAAACAACCAGCCGGCTCCAACCTGCCAGGAGCGCCCTCACAGAGATTTAATCTGACCTCCAGTTCACCTGGAAGTCTGACTGAGAGTCAACGAACTGTTCTCAAGTCTGACGCAGCATCATGACGAATGGAAAACTTTAAAATTAGTCTTTAATATACCAGTGAGACGGAGAGCCAAGAGACAGTAACAGCCACAGGACATCAGCCTGTTGGATGAAATACAGTATCTAACTTAATATTTATTGAATTGATGATGAATATTACACTAACAGGTCAAAGTCTCCAGTTCATGACAGCATAACTCGAAAAGTAATGTCAGCCTAAGATATATTTAAGAGTAACTTCAAGCTGACATGGTGTCGTTAACATGTTAACATGCAAACTATTACTGTACATAATGCCATCTAGGTAACATGCTAAATGTTACATACTAACATGACATAAACATAACTAAACATTAGGGCCCGGATGATATACCCATCTCCCGATTCAATACTATCGTTGCAATTCAATATTGCGATTTATTGTGATTTTTGTTTTTTAACAAAAAAAAAAAGAAAAAAGGTTGAATCATACACTTCTAGGGACTTTTACTTTGGAAAATATCTAAATAAAAACAGTAAAAATGTTTGATTTTCAGCATGTAGTATGTAGTCAGAGATGTCCTGAAGTCAAATATATCAGGATCATTGTCAGGAATTATTTGTTAATTTTTTCTAGCAACCCAAAAATCAAAGAATAAAGAAAGTATTTTCTTTTTAATTTATAAGGGACATGTAATGTTTTATAATTCTGGTGAATATAATCCAATCAATCTTATTTCCATAGATGTATTTTGTATATACAGTTCCCTTTGTTAACACCTTATTTTGGACGTAGTCACATGTGTATACTTCCTCTAACTTCTCCAAGTCCGTCGCTAGCTCTCCCGTCAGCTCCGTTCTCTTTATACATCCATGGTCAGCTCCATCGGGGCCGTTTGAATGCATTTAACATAAATGTCAGTATATGGGTGCTCTACAGTTGTAGCGTCGGCCCATTTGACCACGGAGATGAGAGTGACGGTGGGCTTGACCGCACATTACCGCAATACGACAATGTTTCCTGTCCATGACAGGGTTAGCATGCAGCTTTAGCCGTGATGTCTAGCTCTGTTTTGGATTTAAAATTTGAAGGTGCAGGTCGTATCCACGCCGACCCTCAGCCGGTTTTCACTTTTTCGTTTCGGCTCACGGCGGCAGTCTGGTTTGTTTTGGTTGACGGAGTTGGAACGGATATGACGTCACGTTACTCAGACTACAACAATAAAAGCGGTAACTTCCTTCTACCTCCACATAGACTCAAATGAAGCAAAGATATCAATTCCTGTCTTCTTGGATTCTTCTTTGTGGTCTATAAATAGCATTAGAGCGCCACAGAGCTATCGTCTTGGTTCATTTCAACTGGAGCGTTAAACAACAACAACAAAAAAGGTTTTCTTCATATTCAGGACTCAAGTGTCCAAGAAATGCAGCTGACTAGTGAAGGGAAATGGAAAATCAAGACGTTGCTGAAGTGGTTTCGTCAGCAAAGGGACATGAAAACCAGATACAAAGAAAGATAATTGGACCAAGACGGAGCACGTTCAAGACAAACGCCAGCAAACAGTTCCAGAGATTACATGATGTGTGTTTGTGTTCTGGGAACAACCGGGAAACAGAAACAGAAGAAGAAAACTGAGAAGACGATGAATATACAGTGTTAGTAAATTAGTCAGTAAGATGTATTTCTTTATATTCCTCCTTTCCTTTTTTATATACCTCCTCCTTCCTCTTTTTCACCACAACATGTGATCCAGACCTCCTCCTGCCATCTCAGACAACACCCACCATCGTTTACACAAAGTGAAGTAAACTCAAAGACTTAATTCTCTGTACTTCTGAGCGTGCTGTTGATGTCCGCTGTTCTCCCACAACACAATGCACAACAGGAATGAAGGAGGAACTCACAGCTGGAGACAATTAGAATAAATTGTGAACAGTGGAGGGACGTCTCCAAGCACATCTTAGAAAACAATATATTACATATTTATTACGTCTTTGTAGAAACATCTGGATTTCTCTTTGTTGCGTTGTGGTGCTCCAAAGATGCAGTTTGCTAAGATGTAACTTGATTTAAGAGATAAAAGTGTCACTTCATTTCATATCTTCATTTCTTGAGTAATAACTTTAAAATATTCTACTTTTATAAATCGCTGACCCGAATGCTACGAAGCTTCGACCGTTGCCATGGTAATCGATCTCCAAATCAGTATTCAAATGCTTCATTTTTTAAATTTTTTTTATATATAAGTATGTAATGATAAAGAATAAATTCCGATATAGCCCATGAAATAAGGAATAATCCCACGACATTATTCATATTCAACATGAATTATTATTAAATATTCTGAGATATTCCTGTCTGAAACGCTCTGTTTGAGCTCCTGTAGCTCCTGTAACTATAGACAGCAGTTTCCTGACCATATTCATGTCCATTAGAGACACATTTCAAGCCTTTCAAACATTTTCTGGCTCACTCACAAAGCCAACAATAATTTGCTTTACTAGCTGTTGTAATGGGCATTTTCATGTTAAACTTTTTTATAAGTACATAATTCTTTTAAAGGGGCGGGCCCCCCCAAAAAATATTTTTTGCAGATAGTTTCAGTGTGACCTTTGAGATATCACATCATCCCCACACAATAAAGCTCAATGACTGATTCATGGTTTCTCTAAATGCTGCAAAATTAGATTAGTAAGACTCAACAGCAGCGTCTGTTTCCAGGTATAATGACAAGTCTGTGACGTCTGGAGGTCCGTTGATTACTCAGGATGACCGAAGCTCGCTGTCAACAGCTTCATTGAAAACTTCTGCTACTCATTCTGATGGGAAACTTCTACTATTAAATTAAAAGCTGCACAAATTGTTCTAGATCATTGCTGCAAAAAACTCTGTGGTGCTTTCTCCTCTGGCTCTTGATTTTTGGGGTGTTTTGGACTCATTCATTTATTGTTTTAAAACAGTCAAGTTTATGTGTATTGATTGTGTCAGACTGCTCTTAAGAAGCCACTTCAGGTTGTGATCTTTTATATGATTCTCATCAACTGCTTCATGATTTTTCTGTTGCATTTTTGTTCAATTCTGATCTTGTGATCTTGTGATCTTGTGATCTTGTGATCTTGTGCGGCTTCGTCCGGGTCTGAAATGTGAAGCCAATGCTGAAGTGCCTTAAACTTGCAACAGCCAGCAGGGGGCGACTCCTCTGGTTGCAAAAAGAAGTCTGATTGTATAGAAGTTTATGAGAAAATGACCCTACTTCTGGCTTCTTGGCTACGTCGTGATTGGCAGGTCACTACCACGGCGCTGTCCGGTCTGTGAGTTGTCCGTGTTTTCGTCATACAACTTTAACCCTTTCACAGCGTGTTTTCACTTCATCAAAGTTAATTGTAACATTTTGGTCGCCTAAAATTGTCTTATTCAGCATTTGGTTGTACTTAGCTCCACCCTCTCGTGTCACTTCTGGTATTTTTTTCATTTATGACACAATTTCAATACTTTTGTCAATTATTTTAGTTTATTGAATTACATAAACTTACATCACAATAAGCAAAAATACCAATGTAGGCACTGGCGGACCATTTCTACTGCAGAGTTCAATGTCTTAAATAAAGCTGCATCATAATATGAAGGTTTTAATGCTGTAGTACTGACAAAATCACTATAGGTCTGACCTTTGACCTCTTGAAAACCAATATTTTTTTAGGTAAACACCAATGTTTTTAGACTTTAAAGTCTAAAAATAAATAAATAATTATGATCTTTTTAACATTCAATGTTCCAAAACATGACAGATATTTAGTGGTTTTCTTCAACACAACATTTGAATCATTTATTAGACTAATACAAACTTGC
This sequence comes from Sebastes fasciatus, assembly GCF_043250625.1. Lineage (NCBI taxonomy): Eukaryota > Metazoa > Chordata > Actinopteri > Perciformes > Sebastidae > Sebastes > Sebastes fasciatus. The sequence continues at coordinate 29,123,119 of NC_133802.1, read as the reverse complement.
ATAAGAACAAAACCGAGTGCCAGTTTCTCATTAATTGCAGGGAAACCCTAGGAAGCATTAGTGCCTTCTTATGAGGAATTATTTCACAAAAAACTGGAAGATTAAATTATGACTGAAACGTACACAGAAAATCGTCTTTACAGATTCTCCTGCTTGTAATTCTGCAGCTATATTCAGGAAGGAAACTGTCATGATGCGGCGTCTGACATTTAATGGACAACATGTGTTCATTAAATCAATATCTCACCTTATTGACGTGTTTCTACTGGTTGATGTGAATTTGTGATGACGTTAATGCACAATAAAGCCGTACTGCGATGTGAGCTGATGCACGTTGGTATTTTAATCTGTGCAGGTGTCTTACCAGAGGCAGCATGGCCGAGGCACTGGGTGAAACCTGTCCTCTGTAGTAGTTATGAAGCTCCACCAGCAGCTCCTCCTGCTCCTCGCTCAGAAAGCTCCACGCTCCAGGAACCACCAGGGCCCCCAGCAGGAGCCATGCCCAGAGAGGGGCTCCCCTCGGCGGACAGAGGCACCGACACCCGGACCCCCTCCTCGGCCGGGAGCTCCACGAGGCTCGATCCTGGGTAGTCCTTCGGGTGGAGACCCCCCGCTGGGTGGAGACCCCCTGGAGCTCCGAGAGGCTCCGTTGGTGCATGATGGGAATCAGAATCCTGAGGGATGTATCCTCGAGTGGTCAGTCCAGAGTCCAGCTAAGTGTGTGTATGTATGTGTGTGTGTGTCTACAATAGGCCACTTGTCTCTGTGTGTTTTTAAGAGTCAGTAACAGTGTGTGTGTTCCCTCCTCAGTGCCTCTCACTCTCAGCTCTGCTGATCTCTCTGTTTCTGACCCGGCTTTAAGAGAGGGAGAGGATCCTCCCCTACACACACACACACACACACCCCACAGTTCCCGTTTCACACACTGCACCGACTGGTACGCCAAACAAACAGCCCCCCCCTCAATACTCTTACTCCCCATATTCTCCATGTCCATCTCCCTCCTCCTCCTCCTCCCCCTCCTCCTCTCTTGTAGCCTTTCTTTCATTTCCCCGTCTTCAACTTCAATCTGCTTTATTGGCACAACATTCAAAGGACACTGTAGGCTCAGATTTTATCTCATACAACGTGCACATGTTCATATGTACATTGAAACAGTTAATATGACGCTTGTGCACGCACACAAACGAGGAGGCTGCATCTTTTAATGTTACTGCTAAAAGTTGAAGTCTTTTATCAGAGGTGGAGGAAGTATTCAGACCGTTTACTGCAGTAAAAGTACTAATACCACAGTGTAAACCTACTCTGTTACAGTAACAGTACTAATACCATACTGTAAAAATACTCTGTTACAGTAACAGTACTAATACCACAGTGTAAACCTACTCTGTTACAGTAACAGTACTAATACCACAGTGTAAACCTACTCTGTTACAGTAACATTACTAATACCATACTGTAAAAATACTCTGTTACAGTAACAGTACTAATACCACAGTGTAAACCTACTCTGTTACAGTAACATTACTAATACCATACTGTAAAAATACTCTGTTACAGTAACAGTACTAATACCACAGTGTAAACCTACTCTGTTACAGTAACAGTACTAATACCACAGTGTAAACCTACTCTGTTACAGTAACATTACTAATACCATACTGTAAAAATACTCTGTTACAGTAACAGTACTAATACCACAGTGTAAACCTACTCTGTTACAGTAAAAGTACTAATACCAACCAACTTTGGGTGGAAACCTGGATCAAGTAGTTTTGTTGCGTATGTAAACCTAAAAACTAAGTAAACCTACTCTACACTGGAAGTTTATTTTGAAAAGAGACGCTGTCCCTGACACGTCCAGAAGTGACGCTAGAGTCGTACCTAGAGTGTCGTAGTTTGAAGCGTAGTTCCGCTGACCAGGCGTCGGTATTTGAGGATTTGGCAGTGAGGATGTGTTGGCCCGGAGGTTTCTCAGTTGTCATGAAGAACTTGTTGTGATGCTGCAAACAACTGAGCGAACTCCACCCGTCGATGAAGACGGAGATGTGTGTGAGATCTCTGGGGAAAACCTAGTTAGTGGACCTCAAGTTTATTTTGTCAAACAACTATGTCCATAATAAAAATGAACTTGCATGTTCAAAGATGTTTTTCTTTGTTTTATAGCTCCTTTATTGTAGTTGTTGCCTGGCAACCGGTAAAGAGCAGCAGCCCCAGGAGAAGAAACCCTGAAGTCAGAAATCTGTGATCAATGAAGAGAGAGAACCACATCATGGACAGGGAGGAGTCACAGCTGTCACATCTGTAAGTAACAAACAGAAACTGTAAACTGGGATGAAGAGGCCCAGTAACACTTTGACACTGGGACACCTCTGAGAGAGCTGGTCAAACTCTGTAAAGGTAAACTAACATACTAGTCTATCAGTAGACTGCTGACAAAGACTGAATATCTGAACTTCTCTTGGATTAATGCAGTGGTACAGCTAACAGCTGAGTCAACTCCAGTGTTCCCATTGGCTACTTCTGAACGGTGTGATATCAGAGTGAATTTAATTACATCCACATTTCCCTCTTCTCTTAGTCCCTCTCTGTAGCCAGGTTTACATCCAAATGTATCGCAAAATTTTAACCGAATTTTGAGAAAATCTGCAAAAGAAAAATGCGAATTAATGCTTGTTTCATCCACTACCGTTATGTGATTATTAGGAGTTGGTTCATGGAGATCAGCAGTAGGTGGAAAACCATTATAGCGCTGCAGAAGAAGATGTCGTAATTAAACGAGCGCCAGTCGAACCTCAAACGGTGAAAAACAAAAGTAGAAAACTGGATGTAAATCTGAGATTAGTGTTAGTTTCATGTGTTAATGTGAGAAAGGTTACATCAGATCTGTGTGGAGCGATGAGGAGACTGATTTTTATCTCTTCAGTGGACGTTGAAGTCACATGATGCTTCATGTCCGTCATCATTTATTCACTAAATCTGTTTCCATTTTGCTTTTATCGATACACCAACTTTTCCACTTCAGCCAAGAGGATTTCTTTTCAGCATTTCCACTCAGGGTTTTTATATGCAAGTTGAAAATGTGCATAAAAGCAGGTGGATGTAAACGCACTTACTGATGACACATGGTGCAAGGAAAAGCTGCGAGGGAGGGTGAATCAAGTTTTCAGACGTCTTTTCCTCTCAGGCGTCATGAGAAGCTACGTCAGTTTCTTATGACGGCTGCACATCTGGATCACAGCTGGATCACCTGCCAGTTTAAAGGCGTCGGCGTTCAAGCAAAGTGCTTGTCAGATTGTTAAACGGCGTCTGTAACCTGCAGGTTGCATAACGTGAGCCGCCGAGTGCAAAACCGTGGTAACGCTGTTGGCTTCACTCAGAGGCCATCATTACCATAATAACACTACTTTAGGAGCAACTGAAGTCAGATGGCGGCTGGCGGTAGCACAGTTTCACAAGCGTGTTGGAGAACTACAGTGGCCTTCAGATAACGTATAAAACGTGAACGTCTCTCTCTAGAACCAGTGTTTGGTTTGTCCGTTCTGGGCTACTGTAGAAACATGGCAGGGCAACATGGCGGACTCCGTGAAGAGGACCCGTTCCCTATGTACAGAGAGATTCAATTTGGAGATAAAGTCAACACTGAAGATGTCATCCGAGCTGCCAGGAGAATATCACAAGAACTTCTGCCTATAGACAGGAAATAATGCTTCCAGAATCAAACATACATCCAGTGATACGAATGACCATAGTAACGTTAAAAAACGTTCATAGTGTGTGAGAAAATAATCATTTATAAAGTGCATGTAAAGTATATGAAGGACTCATTCTAAGCTAACGAAAACACAATGATAATTAGTTTCAGCTGATTATATACTAATGAAAACATAGTTATGAACTAGGGCTGTCAAAGTTAACATGATAATAATGCGATAACACAAATCATTTTAATGCCACTAATTTAACTAATTTCTTTGACGCATTAACACAACTTGCATCGGGCCTGGCCGCTATTCAATCTTTCAGAGGTTGTAGTGGACTCAGTTTTACGTTAGAGTGATGCTGGTATCATATGAAACTAGAAAAACATCAGGAATCCATTGGTACCAACCATGTCATACTAGCTTGTCAGGAAGGAGGTTAAATAACGCTCCAAACTTATGCTAAATTTTGGTGAGGAAAAAATGTCTTTAAAGGGGTCCCTTGACCTCTGACCTCAAGATATGTGAATGAAAATGGGTTCCATGGGTACCCACGAGTCTCCCCTTTAAGCTGCTCCAGAGAAGCGAGATGAGACGGGAGTCGTTGCAGAAATAAGAGCTTACGGTTGGAACGGCGTGATGTTGGACCAGCTCAGCTTCCAGGTCACATGAAGGGAACTGACATGTCTCCTGTATCAGCGGTTAAGTTCATGTAACAGTAAATGTATATCAGCACGTATGCCTTCGTGTATATGTAGATGCTGGTGTAACATTACAGTAGTATTATTATTAAATTAAACTTTAAAACTCAGTAATTTAGAGACGTGTGTGTGTGTGTGTTTGTGTGTGTGTCCGTGGCACAGATGCAATTAGAGACACGCAGTGTGAGCGCTCGCCTAAAGCTGTGTTTTCATTCTTTCAGCCAAGTACATCACATCATAACACACACCCAGCTGTACCCACAGGCTCACATTTCACTGTACAACACATTCCTCACTGCGTGTGTGTGTTGGAGGAAGCAGAGGGGGTGAATGTGTGAAACTGAATCCTTTGGGTCACCGTTTGCTCCGTAACACCGACCTCATGTTGTCAGTCTGCAGGGAGACACGGCACATGTGTGTCCTGACCTCACTGTCACACACACACACACACACGCACACACACACACAATAGTGACTTTGTGTCATCTTTCAGATACAAGTTGAAGAGATCAGGAAGCTTTGGATCATTCACGTCCCTGTCAAAACTATTGTTCATGGAGTTATCAGCCTTTATTTAAACACACTGAGAACAAGATCTCTTACAGGGGAAAAAAACAGATGTGTTACAGAAACAAAAGATAACAATCAAAGAACAAATGACAAGACAAGACAGGCAACAGAGATTCAGTGAATCACATCCTAAGATCTTTTTTCCAGATATGTGAGACTTGCAGGGTGGAGTCTCGTGTGTTGTCCCGCAGTGTGCACCAGCTGGACGGTGGAGACGAGCCAAAAACAAGTTCACTCTGATGTTCGTAGTCTGGTCAGCGAGACGGGCCGAGGTCCTGAGAGGGATGAGACGGGTCTCTGCTGAGCTGGTGCGATAACACGAGATGTATGGAGAGTCAACTGAATCAGCAGGGAAAGAATTATTCATTCAAATCTGATCTGAGTTTCTTACGACTCTGTAGGTGAGAATAGAACCGATGCCTCGTCTCTTCAGTTTGATCTGAACTCAGTGCTTCACTAGAAAAGGTGACGTCAAAATCACGTCATTCATTCAGGTTAAGTGTTCGGAATGAATGCAAAGCTAATTTTAGCTTTTATGTGGCACAAGTGCATATGAATTAAAGGTGAGACTAGGAAAAACATTTTTGCATTGTACGTTTCTGCAAACCAGGGATACGTTGAATGACGGCGGTCAGAGCAAGTAACGTCATACATTGAAAGTTAGGTGATATAATAATGAGAAAGGGTGGGAGGTAGGGAGGGTGTCAACGTTACGTAATGTTATGTAAGAAAGTCCGCTAAGGGCGGTTATTATATATTGACAGTAGTTACAGTTGTTACATTACGTTGTTACTAGGGCTGTCAATTGATTAAAATATTTAATCGTGATTAATCACACTTTTTTTATCTGCTCAAAATGTACCTTAAAGGGAGATTTGTCAAGTATTTAATACTCTTTATCAACATGGGAGTGGACAAATATGCTGCTTTATGCAAATGTATGTATATATTTATTATTGGAAATAAATGAACAACACAAAACAATGACAATTATAGTCCAGAAACCCTCACAGGTACTGCATTTAGCGTAGAAAATATGCTCAAATGATAACATGGCAAACTGCAGCCCAACAGGCAACAACAGCTGTCAGTGTGTCAGTGTGCTGACTTGACTATGACTTGCCCCAAACTGCATGTGATTATCATAAAGTGGGCATGTCTGTAAAGGGGAGACTCGCGGGTACCCATAGAACCCATTTTCATTCACATATCTTGAGGTCAGAGGTTAAAGGACCCCTTTGAAAATGGCCATGACAGTTTTTCCTCGCCAAAATTTAGCATTAGTTCGTAGTGTTATTTATCCTCCTTTCCGACAAGCTAGTACGACATGGTTGGTACCAATGGATTAGATTTTTCTAGTTTCATATGATGTCAGGATCTTCACCCCTAGCTTTAAAACTGAGCCCACTACAACTTCCGAAAGTTTGATTGTGTTAATGCATTAAAGAAATGAATGGCGTTAAAACGAATTTGCATTAACACGTTATTAAAGCGTTAATGCGGTAACTTCGACAGCCCTAGTAATTAGTAATTACATTTTTAAAGTAACCCTGGTGTACGCTATATTTAGAATATTTTCACTACTTTATCTCGCTGTCAGACAGCAATACAGTCGAAGCTGTTATCTGTTATATGCGCTCTCGCCAAACTCTCGCCAGTAACTTTACCTCTCACAACACAGGAGTTGCTGGTCTACCGCTGCCTCGATCGGTTAGTTTGTTTGTGTGACTTTGGTTCGTTCGGGTATCACACAATAGGGTAGAATGCAGACTGGAGAGCAGAAGACAAAAGATACAAGACAAGAATAAATAAGTGAAAGAAGGAGGTGAAATAATAGTGCAGGAAAGAGGGAGGAAATTTGACTGGAATTCCCCTCCAGTCACATACTGGGACGGATATTAAGCTGGGCCGAGCGGTAAATGCTGCTCCATACCTCACAGCTGCACTGTGATGGGCCTGGCAACACACACACACACGCACACACACACACGCACACAGACGCACACAGATCCATACATCATATGAACAGTATGTGATCGTGTGTGAGTGCACTGAGCCCAGCCCATGTGAGTCTGTTGTCATTGACTGGCTGCTAATGGCTAACAGATGAGACTGTGTGTGTGTGTGTGTGTGTGTGTGTGTGTGTGTGTGTGTGTGTGTGTGTGTGTGTGTGTGTAGGGTGTGGACCCTCTTCAGAGTATGATTAGTTTGGGGACTTTGAGCCAAATGCTAACATTATGCAACATCTGAGCAGACCAGTATAGTGTAACATGGCCTGTGTGTGCGTGTGTGTTTGTTCCATTATCACCATCATCATCATCATCATCATCATCATCATCATCATGTGTTCCTGGACCTGTCTGCACTGCTGCACATGCTTGGTGATGATGTCATTGGTACAGGAAGTTGACCACTCCTCAGTGATGATGTCAAACCTGCACAGCCGACTCTGAACGCTCACCAGCCTGCAAGAACCTCGCCCAGTGCTCAGAGACCTGAGGCTACTGGTTTCACTGGGGTGTCACTGTCACACGGTGTCACTGCTCTGATACGCTGTATGTCGGTGTTCTTACTGGTCTTACTGGGTTAATTGGTTAAAGCGGTTTTACTGAGTTCTCTGGTGTTACTGGTTTCAGTGGTCTAATTGGTTTTACTGGTCTCAGTTGTGCCAGTTTTCTCACTGGATTCATGGTTTCACTGGTTCCACTGGTCCCACTGGGTTATGGCTTCACTGTTTTCACTAGTTTCATTGTTCAGTCAGAGCAGTGGACTGGTTTCACTGGTGTCACTGGGTTGATTGGTTTCACTGGTCTTAAGGTTTACTGGTGTTACTGGTTTCACTGGTGTCAATGGGTTGATTGGTTTCACTGGTCTTTATGTTTACTGGTGTTACTGGTTCAACTGGTCCTCACCGGTTCACAGGATTCGCTGGTTTATTGGCGAGTCTCTTGTTTCACTGGTTTAAATTGTTACAGTGTTCTAAGTGGTGCCACTGGGTTCAGTGGCTATACTGGTCTCGTTGGTTCTGCTGGGTTCAGTGGCTTTGTTTCTTTCCCAAAGTCACTGGTGCCACTGGCTTCACATGTGTATCACTGGTATAACTGGTTTCACTGGTGACACATGGTTAATTGGTTAATTGGTTTCACTGGTTTGTTTATTTGGTTTGTTTGGTTTCACTGGTTTTTAGGTTTACTGATGTTACTAGTTCCACTGGTCCTCAACAGTTCACAGGATTCACTGGTTTATTGGCGAGTCTCTTGTTTCACTGGTTTTAATGGTTACGAAGTCACTGGTGTTACTGGGTTACTTGTTTTCACTGGTTTCTAGATTTACTGGTGTTACTGGTTCCACTGGTCCTCACCATTTCACTGATCTCACAGGATTCACTGGTTTATTGGTGTCTTGTTCTCTGTTCTCACTGGTTTTAATGGTTTTCCCAGTGGTGCCACTGGGTTCAGTTGATATACTGGTCTCGTTGGTCTTGCTTGATTCATTGGTTTTGTTTCTTTCCTGAAGTCACTTGTGTAATTGGCTTCACAGGTGTATCATTAGTATGGTTTCACTGGATTGGTTTCACTACTTTCACCAGTTGTCACTGGTCTGACTGGTTTCACTGAGTTCATTGGTTTCACTGATCTCACTGGTTGTGTTACTGGTTTCTGTGGTTTTGCTGGTTTCACTGTTCTCACTGGTGTCGCTGACTTAAGTGGATTTACTGATCACATTGTTTCCACTGGGTTCAATGGTTTGAATGATTTCACTGGTCTGTGGTTTTATTGGTTATACTGGTCTTACTGGTCTTAATGCTTTCTGTGTCTTTGGTCTTCACTTCAGTCACTATTGCATTGATTTCATTAGTTTCACTGGTCTATGGCTTCACCAGTTATACTGGTTTTGATCGCCTTTACTGGTCTGAGTTTTGTCACATCTGTCCTTAGTCCCACTGGTGTCACTGGTTTCATGCCAGTGATTCTCTGGGAGGAGAACCGTCCAGAGGCGCCAGGAGAAAATTTCATCATCAGTTTTTTTGTGTCATTCCACCAGGACTGGATGTATCCCAGTTTGTGCTGGTTCAAATCCCAGGATCATGTGGGAACACCTCATCAGGTGAAACTTAACAGGACGTCTCCTGTAACCATCTGTGTCCAGTCAGTCACTCATTCATCCTACAGTGAGTGGAGCCACATTGTAGTGACATCACTAACCCCGATCAATTAATGTTATGATTATTATAAAAAGGTACAGATGTTGATGTTAAGCACTCTTATCTAATTTCCTGGCTGATATTAATATGAGATCTGGATCTGGATATCTGGATCAGGAAAAACATGTTAAAATGCGATCCATGCTGGTTTTGATGTTCTCATCAATCAGCTTCATTTTTTTTTTTTTACAGTTTTTGAAATTGATGTTTTAATGCCAGAATCGAAATATTTGCTTCATTTGAGTCTATGTGGAGGTAGAAGGAAGTTACCGCTTTTATTGTTGTAGTCTGAGTAACGTGACGTCATATCCGTTCCGTAGCCGTCACTCAAAACAAACCGTAGCGGAATGAATGATTTGAGCATATTTTTATGCTAAATGCAGTACCTGTGAAGGTTTCTGGACAATAATTTTCATTGTTTTGTGTTAATTGATTTGCAATAATAAATATATACATACATTTGCATAAAGCAAATGTACAATTTTTTTGCGATTTCCGGTAATCGTGATTAACTATGGACAATCATGCGATTAATCGTGATCAAATATTTTAATCGATTGACAGCCATGCCTCAAATGTCTAGTAAAAAAACCCAGAAAATATTCACATTTAAGAAGCACAAAACTTTTTTTCTTAAAACATTACTCAAACCGATTTATCGATTATCAAAATAGTTTGTGACAACTAATTGAACGATTAATCATTGCAGCACTACTGACAACCACTGTAAAAGTTTTAACAGTGACATTCAGCTGCTTTCTTCTTCTTCAGTGGTCTTCTAGAAGATGTGTCCAGAGCGCCAACTGCAGTGTCGGAGAGAAATGGCAACTCCCACATGGACGACAGCATGACTTGCGTGAGTATGTGCACATTAAGTATGATAACCTTTAAATAGAAAAGTCAGCAGGGTCCTGTAGATAATCCTCTCCATTAAAAAATAACTTTAGATTTGATAACCTACGCTCCTCAGAGTGAATACTTTCTGGCCTTGAGGCTGAATTTCTTCCTTTTTTGTTGTTGTAAATATTCTCATAGTAGTGACATTACTCCAAGAGACCAGCTGGGAGGAGAAACGGCAAAATCACACTGGGACTCTTTAACCTCCCAAACCACACTTAATTAAAAGAGACACGGACCGAGAGAACGGAAGCTCCTCCTGTCTGGGAGAAGTGTTGAATTAAATGATCTCACTGTAAAGACGTCAGAAGATTTAAAGTGTTAGATACATCTGGTGAAAGCCCTTATTTCACCAAAAATACATCCATATAACGTTTGTCGTGCTTAAATACGAGGTGCAAATTCTTAGTATCAATAAAAATCGATTTTATATCGATATACGTCCCCGTGAAGGACAACTTGCCGAATACCTATCGATGTAGTTGGATCGTAGGAATGTAAATCAATACATCGATGTAGTAGATGAATCCTTACACCACCATTATATACACTTATCTCATGCGCACAAATTAAAAATAAGGTGGGAACGTTTTAATTAAATTGAGGCCACGAATTATATCTCATTCACACGTATTACTAAATTGTGACTTCAACATAGATTATTTTTTCTCTCTACGGCCACTCCCGGATTTCTTTCTAACTTTTTAGAACCTTTTTTCAACTGTTTTAATTCTTTGCATCTTAAAGGGACTGTTTGTAACTTCTTACACGTATATATCAATCCGGGTCGGTGTCCCATGCGCGCTCGCCTGTGGCTACGCTGTTCAGACTCAGACTCCAACACAAACTACACGGAAGCACCAAAACCGCAAAGTTCTATCTAGTGAAGCCCGTCTTGCAAAACAGTGTTGGCCGCGGTCAGAGGGCGCGGGGGAGACCGTAGCTTTGCTCTCCAGGGCCGGAGTCTCTGCTGTACTCTGCTGCTCTGCTCCTTTGTCTGCTTGCCTTCACTCACACAGCGCGCTCATTCTCGTTCTCTCGCTCCACCTCTACACGTGCATGCGCACACACTACACACTGCAGAAGAGTTAGTTTAGCTCTGAGAATATCTAGTGAATGTTTGTGCAGAAATAACTGCTGCAGCTCCTCCAGACCAACAGAGGTTTTCCGTGTCTTGTGAAGTGACGGGGCTCCGCAGCGAGTAACGTTATCGTCTCCGACCAAAACTCCGGTGTCTCCACTGTTCCCTCCGGCCGCGGTCGGGAGGCTGAAGCAGGAAAAGCCAACACTAGGATCAGCATTGATTCATGGAGAGACCTTCGTCTGGTCAGCTAACATTACTGCCAAGCAGGTGAAATATAGAGTGATATTGTGGTTTTAGTTGACGTGTGTCGCCTCACTGTTTTGACGGATGCTCGTTCACATTCAAGTAGCGCGTGCACACAGGCGAGCGCGAGCAACAGGACGATGACTTTCGTTGACTTTTACGGCCACAGGTGTCGCTGTTACAACCAATTTCTGATTCTTAAAACAGTCCCTTTAAAGGAACAATTCAACATTTTGGGAAATACGTCTATTGAGATGTTCAGATGGATATCAAACTCACGTCCATGTGTTAATTATGGAGCTGGAGTCAGGACGTGGTTAGCCTAGCTTAGCATAAAGACTGGAGCCAGGGGGAAACAGCTCTTTCCAAAGCACTAAAACACACCAAGCACCTGCAGCTCGGAGGGCGGGTGTACAGCAGGTGTCATGGATGCATGGTTCAAATGAACTCTTCTAGAGGAATTTAAAAGTCTGTTTAATTAGAGATAAAAACTGAGAGAGCAGCATGTTGGTGCTGTGCTGCAGTAAATCCCCTCAGACTGACTTCACTCTTACAGGAAACAGAGCAGCTGAGGCAGATTGCATCACCACATGTTCTTCTGTTATTATTGCTCTGAGCGAGGAGAGCACAGAAACTCACGGAGCCAGCAGACAGGACTGGAGGCTTTGTTTGAATAACACCTTTCTAAAATAAATGTTTGCAAAGTGGATGTACGGAGCGCCCAAAACTGACAAATATAGAAGAATGTAAAATAGACAGAATTAACCAATAAAACCCTGGATGAAGGTGAAATGTAGAGTTTAAAATAGCAGTAGAATATAATAAAAGTGGTTGAAATGGTGAAAAGGCTGCTTGTTAAACAGAGTGATAACAGAGACACAGTAGAATAAAGTAAAGTGACAGCAGAGTGGAGAAAGGAGTCTGAGCTATCTAATCTGTTTTAAAGACGTTTGGATCGAACTCAAGTTAACACTCAGCAGTTAGTCATGATGTAGTCATCAATACCGATAGAGCCAGAGACACACCCTGAGAGGAAGGGAGGAAGGAAGGGAGGGAGGGAGGTAGAAAGGGAGGAAGGAAAGAAGGAAAGGGGGGGAAATAGACCTGGAGGAGTCAAGAAAGGAACAAAGGAAGGAAGGAAAAATAGATGTGGAGGAGCGAAGGAAGGAAGGAAGAAAGGAAAGAAAGGCAAGGATGGAAGGAAGGAAGGAAGGAAAGGAAATAGACCAGGAGGAGCCAAGGAAGGAAGGAAGGAAGGATGGAAGGAAAATAAATATGCCTGGAGGAGCCAAGGAAGGAAGGACAGAAGGGAAGACGGAAGGAAGGAAAGGAAATAGAACTGGAGGAGCCAAGGAAGGAAGGACAGAAGGGAAGACGGAAGGAAGGAAAGGAAATAGAACTGGAGGAGCGAAGGTAGGAAGGACAGAAGGGAAGACGGAAGAAAGGAAAGGAAATCGACCATGAGGAGCCAAGGAAGTAAGGAAGGAAGGAAGGAAGGAAGAAAGGAAAGGAAATGGAGCAGGAAGAGCCAAGGAAGGAAGGAAAAGAGACGGGACGTTAGAAGTGTGGAAAAAGGGATTCTTTAGTTTTGTGATGAGGAGAAGGATAGAGGGCTGAAGGAAGGGGAAAAGGAAGGAAAGAAGGAAAGGTAGGAAGAAAATGGGATTCTGGAGTTGGGAATTGAGAATAGAGAGGGGAAAGAAAAGAGGTGAGAGGAAGTGAAAAGGTAAGAAAGGATACAAGAAGAAAGGAAAGAAAGGGAGAAGGAGAGAAAGACGGGGAAAAGAGGGATGAAGGAATTTAGGAAGAGGCAACTAATAGAAGGGAAGGGGGAAAAGAGGAGAAGAGGAGAAGGAAAGGGTGTCTAAAAGACAGTAAACATTTTAAGAGACAAAAGAGATCCAGAGGGAGGAGGAGTGATGGAGGAACAATGCAAAGGTCATAATAAAAGAGACGAACCCCACCCATAGAGAGAGGAGGAGGGGGGCAGATGGAGAGAATAAGAGGAGGAGGGGAACAAGAAGGAAGGGGGAAAGATGAGAGAAAAGGGAGGAAGGAGAGGAGAGGAGGAAACAAGGAGAGGAGAGAGGGAGTCCCACCCTGAATGACGGAGGAGGGGATTTCTGCTGAAGCTAAATGACAAACAGATCCAGAGTCAGAACTAAATCCAGTCACAGAAACACAACTGCTGGACGTCAGAGAATAAACTGGACTTTATTTAGCATATACAAGGAAGGAAGGAAGGAAGGGAGGAAGGGAGGAAGGAAGGAAGGAAGGAAAGGAGGGGAAATAGACTTGGTGTGGTCAAGGAAGGAAGGAAAGAAAGGAGGGAGAAGGAGGGGAAATAGACCTGGTGGAGTCAAGGAAGGAAGGGAGGGAGGGAGGGAGGGAGAAAGAAAGGAAGGAAGGAAAGGAGGGGAAATGGACCTGGTGGAGCCAAGGAAGGAAGGAAGGAAGGAAAGGAAGGAATGAAGGAACGGATGCACCTGAGGACACATCATCTCAGCGTCTCTGTTGTTGTCACCTCTGAATGACCCGATGCATTTGCCTCCACACTTAAACTGTGTGGTTCTAACTGAGTCTGTAATTTACACCAGTGGTTCTGAGTCCGTTTAGCTTGTGTGGGAGCAGCTGGAGGGATGGAAACCAATCATAACTTTATTATTAATGCTGCTCGTAACGTGTTGATCTTTATCTTTAAAGAGTGAAACATAAAGATGTTTACATGAAATTATATCAAAAATGTGTATATTTTAAAAGGAGAATTTTGTGCACAATGAATGAAAATAAAATATGTTTTCTTTAATCTTACAATCCCCCTAAAATCTCTGGAGGTCCCTGAAGGCTCCTGTTACTTTACCGCCTCCTGCTGGCAGCTCTAAACAATTACACACCTGCAGCCCCAGATTGATGTCTATAGAACATACTGACACCATGATGATCACACAGGTCTGCACCTCACTGTGCTATAAAAGGTAGACATTGTAATTTAGCATTTCAGCATGGATGGATGTTGATTTTTGAGTAACTTTCAACTTGGGCTGGGACGATTCACCTATCTACTGATTCGATACTACCACGATACTTGGGTGCTGATTCGATATGTATTACGATTTTTAAGTATTGCGATTCGATATTATGATTTATTGTGATTTTTGTTAACTTTATTTAACACCAGAAAATGGGAAAAAGTTGAATGTCCCGAAGTCAAATATATCAGGATCATTGTCAGGAATTATTTATAAAAGTTTTTCCAGCAACCCAAAAATCAAAGAATAAAGACATTTCCCTCACAAATTAGTGGTATTTTCTTTTTAATTTATAAGGGACATGTAATGTTTTATACTTCTGGTGAATATAATCCAATCAATCTTATTTCCATATATGTATTTTATATATACAGTTCCCTTTGTTAACACCTTATTTTGAAAAACGGACGTAGTCACACGTGTATACTTCCTCTAACTTCTCCAAGTCCGTCTCTAGCTCTCCCGTCAGCTCCGTTCTCTTTATACATCCATGGTCAGCTCCATCGGGGCCGTTTGAATGCATTTAACATAAATGTCAGTATATGGGTGCTCTACAGTTGTAGCGTCGGCCCATTTGACCACGGAGATGAGAGTGACGGCCGGCTTGACCGAACGTTACCCCGATACGATAACGTTTCCTCTCCGTGACAGAGTTAGCATGCAGCTTTAGCCGTGATGTCTAGCTCTGCTTTTCCTGTCAATGTGTGAAACCCAAAGTGTTTCCATACTTTACTGGATGTGTAGTGTTTACCACTTTGGATTTAACATGTGAGGGTGCAGGTCGTATCTACGCAGACCCTCCGCCGTCTTGGACTTTCTCCTTGTGGGTCGCTAGGGTTCGTTTTGGTTGAAGGATACGGAACTGGTATGACATCACCTTAACAATAAAAGTGGTAACTTCCTTCCACCTCTGTATAGACTCAATGAAGCAAATATATCGATTCTAGCATTAAAAAATCTATTTCAAAATCGTAAAAAAAAATCGTGATACAAAGATGAATACATTTTTTCCCCCCACCCATAGCTACAGACTGTATCTCATGATCTTCATCAGCGTCATCACATGACCTAAATTTGGACCTTTGGCCCTTTTGGGGTGGAGTTTGATAATTGTAGATTTTTCTGATTAAATCTTTATAAAAATCTTATTTTCACTACGGACATTGTTCTTCGGTATGAAGACAATAAACAATATGACACATCACACAACCGCCACAACATTTCTAATAAATACAAATATATTTCAGCTTCAGTGTAAATTAGAGCAACAGAGTCAACACAGCACATTTGAGCTCTTGGTCCACGGGTCCTGAGTGCCTTCATCACAACACAAAAACAGCTTTATGGAGCGTGGAAATTGGATCCTCACAACTCCAGCTGTGATTTTCAAACATGTTTGTTCCCTGAAAGCTGACATGTTGTTATAGGAATGCTTGCTGTGATCCAATCAGTGGCAGAACGTTGATATCAGGTGTGACCAGGTGAGTGTCAGGTGTTATCGGTGAAAACTTGTCCCATGATGGAGAATCGAGCGCTGAATGGCTGAACGGGGCAAGACAGCAGGGGGTGCGTCTTCTTCTCGCCTGGTTTTAGAGCGATGCTTTCTGATTGGCCGGGGGGAGGGCCTTCATTCTGTTCGGCGGGCGGCTTTGATTGGCCGCTTGGCTTTTTCGCGGGCTGCGACAGGCTGAGCAGGATGTCTCGGAGCTCCTGTCGGTCCTGGGCGTGGCGGCTGCAGCAGTAGAGCGCCGCCGGGTCGAGAGGGTGAGCCTCCGTGTTGAAGATGAACCCCCCCGCCCCTAAAATACACTGCCCCCCCTCGCCTCCCTCCTCCCAGGACCCGTCCCCCTCCGTCCCCCCGCCGTGCAGGAAGTGGTCGGGGTCAAAGAGCAGGTAGAGGTACTTGATGGTTTCAGCCAGAAAGAAGGACTCCATCCTGTTGTCCAGCTGGTGGTCTCGCAGGTCTTTAACCTGCAGGAGGAGAACATTTGTTCCAGTGCTCTACATTATTTTGTCTTTTAAACATTTGATTTTTGTTTTGTCATAAGTGGAAATATTTGATAGGAACAGTGTGTAACATTTCGGGGGGATCTATTGGCAGAAATGGAATATAATATTCATAACTATTAGAGATTAGATTAAAATAAACGTTTGATTAACACGAGATGAATTCATACGAACTTACCAAAACTACAATCCAAACATATGTGAAATTGCATTGAAGTCTATGGGATTTTCTGTTTTCTATCCACCAAAAGGGGGCGCGGCCTTGACTTTGTGTGTGCCGGTCTGATGTATGTTGTAGATGAGTCCTTAAATTTATGACTAAATAAGCTTCAGACTAAAGTTTGGTCTCTTTGCCTCTGAAAAATGTTTTTGGCTCAGATGGACGGATCTTACGCTGGCGTATCCGCAGGGCGTCTTGGTGATCTTCTCGATGGACTCCAGAGCGTCGAGGCCTAGCTGGAGGTAGGTGTGGTCACCTGTGGCCCTGAACAGGTACATGGCGCTCTCTATCAACTCTGGAATAAATAAACACACACAGAAACACTCACTGTATTTGTGTTCACAGCCAGGGAGCGAGATATTGACCCGAGTCATTAGCTGGTTTAGTTTTCAGCTGCTGCAAAGACCAAAGTAACTTCCAAAATAAAACCCCCCAGTTTTTTAATCATTTATG
The DNA here is from genome assembly GCF_043250625.1 of Sebastes fasciatus. Classification (NCBI taxonomy): domain Eukaryota; kingdom Metazoa; phylum Chordata; class Actinopteri; order Perciformes; family Sebastidae; genus Sebastes; species Sebastes fasciatus. Next base: position 29,106,010 of record NC_133802.1, on the reverse strand, counting down.
TGAAACCTTTGAATTACCCAACCGAAAAACATTATTACATTATGTCTATGTGTGCTGATATTTTACACTCTCTTTTCCAGGTCATTACTGGGTAAGAGGTAGGTGGGCTGACCTGGTCTCAGTGGGTATCCCTCTCTCTTGTCCACGGTGTAACCCTGAGGGATGCTGTAAAACTCCGGCAGACCTCCAAACTGTCTCCACACTGAGTAATAGTTCTGGAAAGTTCTCACAGCGCTGTCCAGGTTCCCCAGGAGAGACTGAAACACACACGTAAGAAATTTATATTTTTGAGTATTTATGTATTTGTCAGCAGCCTTAAGTCAGGGTTGTGTGTGTTTTCAGTGTTTGTACCTGCAAGCCGGGCCAGAAGGCCTCCAGAGACTGGAAAACAGGCATGGAGACGGTCCCTTTATGCATCTGGACCCACAGGTACCAGTCGTCAAATCGGGTGTAGTTCTGAATGGCTCGATCATACTCTGAGAAAAGGGATCACATTAATGTTTAGAAGAAATAATTTCATGCACCACATGCCCGGACTTTTGGAGTTTATCACAGATGTATGTAGATTTTTGTTATTTTACAATGTCTTTATGGTCAGGTGAGTTTTTTATTTATTGTTAATGTTTTTTAAATTATTTATTAATATTATTATTAGAATTATTATTTTAATGAATTTATATATTTATTATTTTATTTATTTTGATTTATATAATTTCATTTATTTTTGATCTTTGTCTTTTATTGTTATTGTTAGAAAAGGCATCACATTGATGTTAATTAGAATTAATTTCAGGTACCACGTGCCTGGACGTTTGGAATTTATCACAGATGTAAGTAAACATTGGCGATTTTACAATGTCTTCATGGTTAGTTGGGTTGCTTTATTTAATCATTTTTATTTAATTTTTTTCCCTTTTAATTTACTTATTTTAATTTATTTATTGTAATGTATTCATTTATTTATTATTTCTTTTTTTTTGTTGATTTATATCATTTCATTTATTTATAATTTTTTTATATTTGTCTTTTATTATTATTGTTATTATTATTATTTTCATTCTTAAAATTCCTTGATGTTGCGTACCTTTCCACTATTGATTGCGGTGCCCTCTCTGCATTATACACGCATCAATAAAGTGTTGATACTAGAATTAATGTCATGCTGTGTTTTTCATTCTCTATCTATCTGTTATCAGGCTGTAGGCGTGGTGGCGTGGTGCCTTGCTCAAAGGCATGGGGCTGAGGGAGGAGGAGAAGGTTGTTGAGTGAGTGTTACCCAGGAACATGTTGAGCAGCTCCTCGTCCTGCAGCATGATGGCTCCTTTCACCAGATACTCAAAGTAGGAGTCCACCCCCGCTCCGATACCGGCATCCTGAGCCACCCACTTCTTAGACAGGACGTCAATGTGGTTCCCCACCTGGACAGAAAGACAGACAGGTAAGAGAGAGAGCGAGACAAGTGTCCAAAGAGTCTTCTAATCCTTTTCCTTTCTCCATTATAACCTGTAAATCAGCAGTTTTTTTATTTTAATGGTATTTATATGCTTTTTGGTGCTGTTCAATTGTATAAAATATAAACTAAAAAGCATATTTATCCAAGATGTAGTTGTGTAAAGAGGTAGAGAAGACGTTTCCATGGTTACTGTACTAAAAGCAGACAGACAGGTGGACTAGTTACCAGCCCGATGTCAGATCTGGTCTTCCACAGGGCTCTCAGGGCTTGGCGGGCCACGTTCTCAAACGTTGGGTCTCCTGTTAGTCGGCTCAGCGTGGCGAACTCCAGGATGTAGGTTCCCACGCCGGCGGTACAAGTGACGGGTGTTTCGGTGGGGCTGACGCCGTTCAGCAGGTTCACCGTACCGTACGGCATGCCGGTGGGAGTCTGGAATGCTGAAATCAATTATACAACACAGGGATTTAAAGGTGATGAAAGCTGGTGTCCATTATTCTGACTTGGTTGTTAATAGAGTTGCAAAAAACGGTTATTTCCATGATTAATTAATGTGTCAATTATTATTAGTGGATTACTTAAAGGCTGGGTCCATCTGCCAAAAGCAGTGACGTAGGTTATCACAGTAAGCTAATCAATGAGGTTATGGATAATGTACATACAGTTGCATAAAGCAAGCGTATTTGTCCATTCCCATGTTGATAAGAGTATTAAATACTTGACAAATCTCCCTTTAAGGTACATACATAACAGATAAAAAATGTACGATTAATCATGATTAACTATGGACAATCATTACAATTAAATATTTTAACCGATTGACGGCCCTAATATAAAGTAATGAAATGGACCACTTCAGTATTAACTGGCCTGCTGCCAATTCTTCTGCCTTTTCCCTCACCAAGGGTGAGACGTTTGCCATTTTTGGGCGGCTCTGCGCCCCCAGAGCGCGGGCAGCACATGCAGATAAACGGCGCCCCTTTTACCAGGGCTCCTCGTTCGTCTAGCTGTGAGCTGCGATGGCGCACGGCCCAGTTGAGGATCGGCAGAGTTTCACTTTGAGGTCATTACGAGACCAGGCATTAGCAATCCACTTGAGGGCGGCTTCAACCACATGTGCTTTCCCTCGTGCACATTCGTTTTCTGTAAAGTAGCTAAGGAACACCAAGTTTCGCAGAGAAAATGACTTTTTTTTTTTTCTTCCCGTCATTATTTCAATGTGCACGCAGCACCACCAGCCGGTCTGTGAGGCAAAGCATCATGGGAGTAAAGTCAAAAACAAAACAAATATTGAATTAACGTTAGCCGACCGTAGCTTTAAAATGTTTTGCACATGGTGTCATATATGAAAAGACCCAAAATGAGCACTGTAAACGGATTACTTGTTAACTATAAGCAAATAATTCAACCAGCGTATAGGAATGATTCTGTCTCAAGCAATTTGATCCATACAAGCAGTTGATCACTGTAACCATGATCACTATAAGAGGTTTCCACTGTATGACCTCTCTAAGCAGCCCAAGCAGGGACAGGGGTTGCAAATGAGCCTCGGCTAGAAATCGTCTATGCAACACGTGTATCATGTTATTGTAACCTGTTAGTGTTTTTTGCATTGTCCCTAACAGATAAACAAATAAATAAAGAAGCTGGGATCATCAAATGTTTGCCATTTGCGCTTGATGAATAACTTAAATAATTCACTCGACCGACTACTAACATTTCATCTGCTCAAAATGAAATAGATTTGCCCTCACTTCACCTTGGTGTTGGCGTGGGAGCATCAAAATAACAGATGCCAAGTCTCCGTGAGTAGACATTTCATCACAGCACCATGTCAGACTCAGCTTAAATTTACATGTATGGTTCGGAAGTACTTTACATAGGCAAATGAAATTTCCTGGACTGACAAAGGATTGACGGTGTGCTCTGTGTGTATTTGTATACTCATCCTTTCTATCTGGTGTCCCATCACTCAGGTCCCTCACAATTATGCTTACAAAGGAATGAACGCAGCACGCCATGACAGAACAATGGACCTCATAGTGAAGGACATATCAAAATATTTTCCACCCTCAGTGGGAATGTACAATCATTCCTGTGTCAAACCTTCCATGTTTCATCTCTGCAATAGTATCCCAGGTACTTTTTCACATCCAATACAGTTGTATAAAAATATACCTAGTCTTTGTCTAAAACTTAACTTTAAGTCATACTTGCTACAGACACTTAAATGTACCTGTTGCATAAAGCCTCCCTATGAGTGACTAATGTAAGACTGACTTAGATAGCCTGTCACGCAACGCATTATGGGTGAAATAAGACACAGCCTGCACCTCTGACTCTAGCCTTGAGGAAGCCTTTATGACCACGGTCATTAAATACCAACCACTCCTAAATACCATCTCAGAGCTGGTTATAGGTGCAGATTACTTGTTTTTATATTTGGCAGCCTAGGACACACTCACAGGTTGGTTGTTAGGGGGCTTCAACAACTTGAGATGCCCATAAAGGGGTCTAAACGGCCTGTAAAGTACTGTGCTGTCTCTGCTGTCATTAGACGCTGCTACTATCCCTGAGAACTGAGTAGGCCTACTGCGTTTTTTATTGTGAACACCTATGTCACTGCCCCATGATTTTGTGAATGTATTCTACGGCACATTTGAATATTTGTGTCCCTTGTATCGTTCTTCTCTATACGGACATAAATAAAGTGATAAAATGTGTTTTTTTTATACCAGGCAACAGCTTCCTGGCAGCGTCCTCGGCCATCCTCAGCAGCGGTCCTGAACAAGGCCAACCGGGCTCCAGCTCCATCCCCGCCCGACCTGCCAACAGGTGAGCTGACAGCAGACCACCCACCACTACACACACACACACACAGAGGACAGTTTAACTACTGAACGTAAAGAGAAAAGACACAGTAAACTAACTTGTGATTCATTGATCGTCCTCCTCCTCTGTACCTCTGATGTTGGTTTCGAACACGGAGGCGTTGACGTCGATGTCAAAGTCCACGGTGTCTTGGAGGAGCGACGCCACGCGCTGGAACTCTGTGCTGTTTCCCAAAACCTTCAGAGAAAATATTTTAAAATCAGACGTGAACGCAGCATGACTATTTCACAAACTTTAACAGGAATCTACCGTTTGTCTCTGCTTATAATCAGACTTGATCAAAGATGTTTACAGTCTTAAAAGTCCTCTGAAATAATACTGAATAATTCAAATTTTTTATTCATGTTTTGACAAAAATCGTTCTCAGATCTTACCAGCAGAGTGTCGAGAGCATCGATCAGAGTGAGCGAGAAGCTGTTGAGAAAATATTTCATTTATTATTTCTTTTTTTTAATTTTCATCTTGATGTTACATAAGAACATTAAGTCGAACAACAAAGTTGAAAGAAAAATTATTATTATTATTATTATAAATTCATTAAAAACGATAATGAACAATATAGAAAAGGAGGAGGAGAAAAAAATATATATAAAATAAAATATAATTATATGAGTTAATTGTATATCGAGACACTTATAAGAAACATTTGTGATTCTTCATTTGGCTTTAAAGGTTTGAATTTCGCCAATTTACAGAATCTACATTTATGAATATAAAATGTAATCATCAAAATATAAAAACTGACTGAAAAGAAGTTTTCTTGTGTCAGAATGATCATATTATTCATTTAAAGTAAATAAGTAAAATACTCATTAATAATAATAATAATAATAATAATATCAATTTTATTTATAAAGCACTTTTCATACAAGAGATGTAGCTCAAATTGCTTTACAAACAAAAATAAAAATGCAGCACATTTAAACAAGACAGTAAAATTAGACAATAAAAAGACAGTAATAATAAAATATATAAGTGAAAAAACAGGGACTATAAAGAATAATAATAAAAATGGGAGAATTATTTAAAAAAAATGAGAAAGATTTAAATAGAAAATTAATAAATAGGGTTTTCATTCATAAAAATTAAAAATATGAGTAGACCTGCGACTTTCATAAATCCAACATACTGCAGTATTTTAAAATGTTCTTCTTCAGCTTTATTAGTTACAGCCGTACCAAAACACAATGATGTCGCCTTACCTGCCCCAGGTGTCCTGTCCGTCACAGGTGAGTGGGCGGAGCTCGTCGTAGGGGAAAGCGTTGTCAAGGTAACTGTTGTAGGCGTGGTAGAACATGGATTTGATGCGCTGTCTGATAAACGGAGCAGGTTATAGAGAGGACACTGGTTAATGACAATTAATCATCAAGTCTGACATTTAGAGGTTGAGATGCTTCTTTAGTTCGTTCAGTAAAAAATGTATTATATGTGACAACAGAATAGAAAACCTGCAGTCTCGTTTATTCCACCTCCATCTAGACTTCTTGTGATCACTTTCAGTAACAAATGTCCCTTTATTTTATTTCAACTTCTATCATCAATTATTTACATGTGACAAAATTACACTAAATGATCACTTTAGATAGTCTTGTTTTTTAAGGAGAAGGTTTCAATTGATTCATAAAGGAGGCAAGTTTGAGGAGAGAAGTTGTGCTTGACGGACAATTTTTCTTTTTGTTTGCATCCAAAGCTTCTTATTGAAAGTCTGCTTTCAGAGAGAGTTTATCAGTGGTGTAACGCAACTACGTACATTTACTCAAGTCATGTACTTATGTACCAATTTGAAATACTTGTGTTTTACTTGAGTTTTTCATCCCAGTCCTGTCCAGAGAAAAGCACATATCTCCAGATGTGTTGATGTTGAATGTTTGTGATAAACTAAAGGATGAAGTGTTCCTTTATGTGTTGAGAAAAACCTCCTTCTGAAGCTAAATGAAGTCTATGGTGCCATAAACAATAATGATAAGAAGAACAATACATAATAGTAAAACACTGACAGGGAACATTTCACTGACACGTCAATACTTTAACTACATTTAGATGATGACATACTTTTACTTCAGTAAGGTTTTGAAAGCAGGACTTTTACTTGTAGTGGAGTACTTTCACAGTTTGGTATCTCTCTGTGTGTCTCTCTCTGTGTGTGTCTCTCTGTGTGTCTCTCTGTGTGTGTCTCTCTGTGTGTCTCTCTGTGTGTGTCTCTCTGTGTGTGTGTCTCTCTGTGTGTGTCTCTGTGTGTGTCTCTCTCTGTGTGTGTGTCTCTCTCTGTGTGTGTGTGTCTCTGTGTGTGTCACAGTTACCTGACAGTGTCTGGATGTCTGTCTGTCTGTCTCTCTCTGTGTCTCTGTGTGTGTGTCTCTCTGTGTGTCTCTTTCTGTGTCTGTCTGTCTGTCTCTCTCTGTGTCTCTGTGTGTGTGTCTCTCTGTGTGTCTCTTTCTGTGTGTCTCTGTCTGTCTCTCTCTGTGTGTCTCTGTCTGTCTCTCTCTGTGTCTCTGTGTGTGTGTCTCTCTGTGTGTCTCTTTCTGTGTCTCTCTGTGTCTCTCTCCTTGTGTGTCTCTGTCTGTCTCTCGGTGTGTCTCTCTCTGTGTGTGTGTGTCTCTCTGTGTCTCTCTCTGTGTGTGTGTGTCTCTCTGTGTGTGTCTCTCTCTTTGTGTGTCTCTGTGTCTCTCTTTGTCTCTGTGTGTCTGTGTGTCTCTCTTTGTGTGTCTCTGTGTGTGTGTGTCAGTTACCTGACAGTGTCTGGATTTCTGTCTGTCTCTCTCTGTGTGTCTCTCGGTGTGTGTCTCTCTGTGTCTCTCTCTGTGTCTCTGTGTGTCTCTTTGTGTGTCTCGGTGTGTGTCTCTGTGTGTCTCTCTTTGTGTGTCTCTGTGTGTGTGTCAGTTACCTGACAGCAGCCATCTCCTGCTCAGTGAACTGACGAGCCCCCGCGTCGCTCAGCAACCAAACAAACAGCGTCACGCACACGGCAGCGCGCATGGAGAGACACGAGGACACCCGGGAGCGAGCCACAGGTGAACAGGGAGACATCAAATAGAAAAAAAACACAGAGAAAGAGAAGGAAACACACGGGTGAGGCTTTCTGCTGTTGTTGTGTCAGCTGTCCGGAAGTGAACGATGTGCGCATGACGAGTAGAGGAGTGACGTAACCTGAGCTGCGTTCAAGAACAAACCTTTTTTTTTGTTTTAGCAACGTTAGCGAATGTAAATTTAATGTTTAAAATCTACCAAAACAAACGGAGGGAACCGGTAGAGAATGATTAGTTAATCGATAACAGAAGAGCTACATTATCCAGCTGCTTTTTTTGGTGGTAAAAACTATAATATCAACACACTTTTTAGCTTATTTGACAGTTTTTCAATTAGTAACTGAGTTATGTTCAAGAGCAAACCGGGGGTTTTGTTTTAGCAACGTTAGCGAATGTAAGGCAAGGCAGCTTTATTTGTATAGCACATTTCAGCAACAGGGCAATTCAAAGTGCCTTACCTAAACATTCAAGAACATTGTGACAAAGTGCAAAAGAACATTAAGACATAATTAAAACAGTTATAAAAACATTAAAGATTAGGAAATAAAAACAAGCTAAAAATGAAAAAACTGTTTATTTGTTTTTATTTTACAACTCTTTTAAACCTAAGAGTTTTGTTAGAGGGCTGACATGAAGTTCCTGATTAAACTCACATTTAACTATTTCATTTAAAAAAAAAATTTCAAAATGTATTTCGAACTTACTAAAATTAGAAATAAAGAAAAAGAGAATGATCATAGGCAAGGCAGCTTTATTTGTAGAGCACATTTCAGCAACAGGGCAATTCAAAGTGCTTTACATAAACATTCAAGAACATTGCGACAAAGTGCAAAAGAACATTAAGACATAATTAAAACAGTTATAAATACATTAAAGATCAGGAAATAACAACAAGCTAAAAATAAAAGCTAGGATAGAAACTAAAATAGAATATAACACACAAGAGTAAAAGCTGTAGTGCAGTATAAGATCATTATCTGGTTTAATTAAAGGCAGCAGCAAACAGGAAAGTTTTAATGTAAATATAATGTTTAAAATCTACCAAAACAAACAGAGGGAACCGGTAGAGAATGATTAGTTAATCGATAAACAGAAGAGCAACATTATCTAGCTTCTTTTTTTTGGCGGTAAAAACTATAATATCAACACACTCTTTAGCTTATTTGAAAGTTTTTCAATTAGTAATTTGAGCTGCGTTCAAAAACTCACCGTTAATAAACGTTCTTTGTTAAATATACAGTAAGTGTCATATGCACAGCGAGTACTGAGAAGCAGTCTAGTTGGCAATGAATGCTCATTAAATATGTATAAAAAAGTAAAAAATGAGGATCTAAAACATAAAATAGGGCAGAAGTGAAAACAGGAATAAAATATAACATATATATAAATAATACATCCATATATATATACTGTATATTTTTATATATATATATATATATATATATATATATATATATACTGTATATTTTTATATATATATATATATATACATATATATAGGTAGACATGGTGTGCAGTACTTGCAAAATTAATAAACTGTAATGTAAATAGGAATGTAGAAGTAATGAATATACAGAGATGTAAACAGGTAAAACAGTAAGTAAAAGTATTTATAGGTAAGTTCTTTACACATTAGTTTAACTCATCCTTTTTATCATTTATAAACATAATAGTTAAGTGTATATTGATCCTCCTGTGAGGCATCCATAACTGAATGCTGGTGCAGATAAAGAATGACAATATAATAGTACACAGTTATAAATTATAGTTGTATAATACAAAATGTGTCCTCATAGGAGAAATTAGAAAAATTAGAATTGTTAAAAAAAACACTTGTAAACACAGTGTTTGAGGGTTGAGTGACAATCTTATTGATCTGAATCTGTAAGTGACCAGATTAAGTTATCAGATAAGTGTTGTGGAGTAAAAGGTAGGCTACAATAATTTCCTCTGAGATGTAGTGGATTAGAGGTAGAACATGGAAATACTCAAGTGCAAGTACCTCATAATTGTACTCAATTGAAGCACTACATTAAATGTACTTAGTTACTTCCACCACTAGTGTTGGAGGATGAAGGTTAGGCATTGACCTCGAATAGTTAAGGTTAGGCATTGACCTTGAATGGTTAAGGTTAGGCTTTGACCTCGAATAGTTAAGGTTAGGCATTGTCCTCTAATAGATAAGGTTAGGCATTGAGCTCTAATGGTTAAGGATAGGCATTGACCTCTTATGGTTAAGGATAGGCATTGACCTCTTATGGTTAGTTTATGCATTGACCTCTGATGGTTAAGGATAGGCATTGACCTTGGCAGCAAGCCTCGCAAAAGTTTTTGCAAGTTTTCACAATATGTGGGTTACCTTCTAGACACTACCCAATCGGAGCCTGTCATGGCAAAAACAAGCACTTTTAGTGGATGTAATGACGGGACCTAGAACCTGCACCGAGAGAACACAAACACATAGAACAGACATACACAAGGAAAACAACAGAACACAGAGTGAAACGTAACAGTAGCCCATAAGTGATGCCAAACCATGACTCCTATTAGACCACAGTCCCAACAGTCAGCAGTAGATGTCACATAGAAGTGGTGTACACAATCTGAAAGCTGGGAACCTGAAGATTGATTTGAAATGCAGCTCAGCACTATGTGACAAGTTGATCCAGTTCTAAATTAGAAATAAACATTGTGTTTTGGTATGGTGCTTATTCAAATATTGAAAGTTTAGATTGTATAAGGGCTTAGAAGATTTGGGGTTTGATACCATTTGTTACACAGATTTGGTGCTAAATTTAATTTTACCTCACAAGAATTGATAAAAATGATCAATGATCCCTCCAAAATACCACATTAAGACACCAAGACCTTGAGGAACACCATAGAAAAAGCCATGCTGGGATTTGATATCAAAAACTTTTGAGATTTCTGCAAGAATTGTATTTTTCGGCAATTGGATGGCGAGCACTTCTGTTGTGTAAACTGCTCAGAAACCCCCTTATTGTCAATCTACCTAGGAAAGCCATCCATCCTCTGAATGCTCTAGGTCTCTAGTTTTGTGGCTGTAAAGTTACATGAGGCTGTGATTATCCTAGAGGTCACCACAGGTCATTTTATACAGTGCGGTCAAGTTTCAAAAAATGGTCTCACTACATTGGATCCACAAGAGTCTCAGCTTTACAGTGATACCAATTGTATGCAATTCTAAGACTGTTTAGGGACCACAGTATGCAGAAACCATTCTTAGAAATGGCAAAAATCACACATTTATACTGCATGCAAAAAAACTGCATGTGATTATCATAAAGTGGGCATGTCTGTAAAGGGGAGACTCGTGGGTACCCATAGAACCCATTTTCATTCACATATCTAGAGGTCAGAGGTCAAGGGATCCCTGTGAATATGGCCATGCGTTACTACAATTTAGCTTAAATTTGGAGTGTTATTTCACAGGTCCTGAGTGCAGGTGGGGGTCAGTGGGGAGGAGTGAGGGGGATGTAGGTGTTTGTCTGATGTCGGAGCGCGTGAGGGATGTGAATGTGGGTTTATCAAACCGGCTGTATATGTCATCACAGCACACTATCTGACCGCAGTTTAAATTTGTTAAAATTTGCATTTAGTTTGGTTTGGTAGTACTTTACATAGGCAAATTGAATCCTAAGTCTGGACTGGTAAAGGATTTACTGTGTATTCTGTGTGTATTTGTGTACTGTGTACTGTTTAGTGTGTGTGTGTGATACTAGGCAGCAGTTTCCTGGCAATGTCCTCGGCCAACCTCAGCAGCGGTCCTAAAGAGAGCCAACCTGGCTCCAGCTCCATCCCCGCCCTCCCTGACAACAGGTGAGCTGACAGCATACTACACTATTACACACACACACAGGGCAGTTTAACTACTACTAATACGAAGAGAAAATTCCTCTGAGATGCAGAAAACTAACTTGTGATTCATTCATCCTCCTCCTCTGAACCTCTGATGTTGGTAATGAACACAGAGGCGTTGACGTCGATGTCAAAGTCCACAGTGTCTTGGAGCAGCGACGTCACGCGCTGGAACTCGGGTCTCCCAAAACCTTCAGAGAAACTTTTTAAAATTAGACGTGAACGCAGCATGACTATTTAACAACTTTAATAGGAATCTACCGTTTTTCTCTGCTAATAATCAGACTTGATCAAAGATGTTTACAGTATAAAAAAGTCCTCTGAAATAATTCTGAAATCTCACTTTTTATTCATGTTTTGACAAAAATCTTTCTCAGATATTACCAGCAGAGTATCGAGAGCATCAGAAAAGTACTGCACATTAGTAGACACTTGAGTGTTTGTGTTGACCTTATTGATCTGAATCTGTAACTAAACGTATCAGATAAGTGTAGTGGAGTAAAAAGTACAATTTCCCTCTGACATGTAGTGAAACATGAAAAGCAGGAAAAATGTGCTAAATACAGGATAGAGAGCATTTCTATTGGCTCTCACAGCTCTCAACATGGCCACTGTGAGCCTCTAACGGTGCTAACAGCGCTAACACGGCAAACAATGGTGAAAGTTCTGACAAAGATAACAGTGTTTACCTGAGGGGCAACTGGAGGGTGGGTGCTACGCTACCGCAACGACGGTCAGGATGGCATTATCAGCTGTAACCACCGTATAAGAGCAGTGCAGAGCGGCGGCCGTGGGTGAGCCAGTGGGGCACGCTCACATGCACGAACATGCACTAAAAGCACGCATGGCCGTCCGGCTATGTCAACAAAGCGAAGGAGAAGCTCTGATTAAAACACACACAGAGGGAGAGATTTCATTCTCTGAATGAGCTGCTACAGAGTTCACTTGACAGCGGTCCGAGACCGCCCCTTCAAGGCGGACCCCAGAGAGAGAGAGCGGTTGTTTGGTCAGCACCAGAGTTTGAATTCGGCGTTCACACCAACCCAAACGAAACGGGGGTAAACGCTCCAGGGTTCGGTTCAACTGGACTAAACAAAGTTGGTGTGAATGTGCCCTTAGTGGACATAAATGATGGTGCCAGCTTGCCCCAATAGCACCATATTGACCAATTTCAGATTTTGTCCCTATTAGTCAGTGAGACACAAAAACTATATAAAGAAATGGGGTTTAGGTTGAAAAATATCGAAGTTACGCTCAAATAAAACTATTTAGTTCCCTCTCCTGAGTGGTCTCCCTGCTCTCTGTCCAACCTTGAGACGGCTCTTACCAGCAGGTATGTTACCTGAATGTTTACATCACTTCCTTAAAATGAATAATAATCATTCATCACAGATAAACTTTATTACATTCATCATATACATACATGAAATTTGACCTCTGCATTTAACCTATCCTAAGCATTGGGAGCAGCGGGCTGCTGTGAAGCAGTTCGGTGAGCAACATGGTTTTCAGTGTCTCGCTCACGGACACTGCGACATGCAGACAGGAGGAACCGGGGATCAAACCATCAACGTCGTGGTTAAAGGACGACCCGCTCAACCCACTGAGCCCAAGATGTTCATGGCTTTATGTGACAGTAAGCAAACATATACAATTTATTGGTCCTAATGAAAAATAACCCTGATAGACAAATAAATGTTCCCTGAACCACTTTGCATAAAGTTCAAAGTGCAGCTAAGAGGGTAATGCATGACGTAATATATAGTCTCAAAATCTGCACATCTACAGTCACGGACTGAAAGAGAGGAGCAGAGAAGAGATGAGGATGGAAAAAGTTCTTCTCAGCATCGTCGCCCTGTCAGGCAAGAGTTTGATATATTTTCATACATTTCCCATTTTTAATACTATGTATTGTGGTATCCCTGTGACATTACTTTAGGTGTACAATACTCTCCCTTCTTTGATGTACAGTCTAACTTTAATGTAAAATGATCATCTACATTAGTGAGTTCAGTCATTTGTATTACATCTAATAAAAATGCATGTGTGTCACTACAGGGCTGTGTGCTGTCTCATCACCTGCTAAACGTCAGTACCATTTTGTTTATGACGTGAAGAACATGACTGAAGCACAAAGTTACTGCAGAGAGAAATACACAGACCTGGCCACTGTAGACAACATGGAGGATGTGAAGATCCTGAACAACACGGTGGATTTAAACAAAATGGATTCCACAGATAACAACCATGTGAGTTCACTTTTCTCTCTCTCAGTATGTCAGTGACAGGTGACGTAAAATCTTAGCCTACATAGTAACAACTAAATATACAGTAGTCCTCTCTAAAATGTATTAGAGTAGAATTATAAAGTGTGTTTATTATAAAGGTCCCTCGTTGTGTTTCACCAGACAGTGTTTTCCTGTTAAGCTGCAGTGGAGGGATGCTGACAAAAGGAGGGGATTTTGGATTAGAAAGACTGTAACTTTGGAAGATATCCACGAACATCAGAAGCTTCATATTAACTTCAGATCAACTTCTGAATATATTCTTACACAGAACGAGGACTGTGGATTTCATCCTTCCTCATTTACATTGAAAGAGCATTACAAGGGGACCTCTTAATGTCCAGAATGAAAAACAGGAAGCAAAACATGTTTCAATGTTCGTTGTACCTGACTGTTGTTTTAAAACAGTCCTGAAAAATTATGAACCTATAATTTCCAAACTTAAACTCTGCTGTGAAAGTTGAGCCAGAGCAATCGTAAAATCCTCTAATAAAGACGTAGAGGATCAGACTGATAGGCAGTATCAAGACTGTAAATGGAAAGTTAATGTAAAAATATTGTCTTGAACAAAAGCTAGAGCAGGGTCTAATTCTTTATATCACAATGAAATATTGTTTTCAGGAAGCCTGGATAGGGCTGTACGATGACCTGGACAGATGGAAGTGGTCACTGTCAGACACAAGTTTCTACAAACACGGAGAGACGGAGTTCAGACGATGGGCCTCTGGAGAACCGAACAACCTGAACAGTGGACAACACTGCGCGCAAATGTTTTTTGATGGAGAATGGGGTGACAACAATTGTGAAAACAACTATACGGCAGTCTGCTTATATGTCAGAGGTGAGAATATTAACTAATGAAGTTTCCCTTCTCTGCTTCTCTTTGTTTTCATTATTTGGGCCTTTGTAGTATCAGTCAATCAGTCAAACTAACTTTATTTGTGTAGCACCTTTCATACAGGTTAGTGCAATTCAAAGTGCTTTACAGGTGAATGACAAGCTGATAATTAGACAGCACAAATGTAAACAGTTAAACTATTTGAGAGTAATGCACACAAGAAATAGAAATGATAAAAAAATTGTATATTAAAACCAATAAAATAAATTTAAAAAATCAATAGAAAAATAGATAGAAAAACATTTTAAAACATGAAAACAATTAAAATGTTACTTCACTTCATTTATTCAACAGCTGTAGTTACTTTTCAGATTAAGATTCTACTTAAAAAAAAAAACATATGAGCAGCTTATAAAATACAATGTGTTGTTATATATCAAACCAGTGTTTCCCAACCTTTTTACCAGCCGCCACACTGGTTTTGTTCTCACCTTGTGAGTCTATGTGTGAGTCATCATGACAAAATGTGATCCTGGAGACTCCTACTGTAGCAGGAACTACCACAGAGGAGGTCTGAGTACTTTACCAGCTGTTTATACAGAATGGACAGATTCTGTCACTGCGATAGCATCACAACCGTACAAGATGCAGTAACGAAACTTTACAGGAGTGTAGCTGAGATCACAACTAAGGCTGAGTTCAAAGATGGATGTGGTCTGAGCAAGGGGGGTAGGAAGTGGGGAATGGGCCATTGATTTAAAGGACATTTTTATTCACGTGGAGAGACGGTTAAATACTCAATAACATGTA
This sequence comes from Sebastes fasciatus, assembly GCF_043250625.1. Taxonomy (NCBI): domain Eukaryota; kingdom Metazoa; phylum Chordata; class Actinopteri; order Perciformes; family Sebastidae; genus Sebastes; species Sebastes fasciatus. The sequence continues at coordinate 29,090,830 of NC_133802.1, read as the reverse complement.
TTAACATGATAATGTCTGACATTTTTATTTTTACAAATCCATTAGTTTATTGATGTGATTCCTTATATCAGTGGATTTATATTATATATTATGTTGCATGGATGGGAGGGTGTATGCTATGATGCCTCTTCACAGCACTTCACTGTGGTCTATTTTCAGGGCCGAATGTGACATTTATCTTGATCAACATCCCCATGACATGGACTGAGGCCCAGAGCTACTGCAGAGATAACTACACAGACCTGGCCAGTGTGAGAAACATGACAGATAACCAGAAGGTACAGGAGCTGGTACCTGCAGGAGAAAGCGTCTGGATCGGCCTTTTCAGAGACTCCTGGAAGTGGTCGGACGGAAGTAACTCCTCATTTAGGTACTGGGGAGCAGGGGAGCCTAATAACTACCAAGGGAGACAGACTTGTGTGGCTGCAGATTTTAGCTACTCTGGACAATGGGATGACAATCGCTGTGACGTCAAGAGAGCATTCATTTGCTACAGTCTGCGTGAGTGGTAACCCATGATTCAAATAGTATTCATATTTAGATTTAGGTTTACTTTAGCATCAAATATCCCAAATGATAATATAACAAAATCAATAGAAAACATCAAGTTCTGGAGGATGTAACTACCACATGTTCCCTGTCATTGTTTAAACTGATGAAATTCTACTCATCATATGAACAGAGAGTTTGTCATTTTCTTTTTCACAGCTACAACGACAAAGCAAGTGATAAGACTGAGTCTGCTGAAAGAGAACCCCTCTCTGGATCTGAATGACCCTGCTGTGATGGAGAGCATCTTGAAGCAGGTAAATCATGTTTTCTACTTTTATGCAAAAACAGAACAACTACATTACCCTTAAAGGCAAATTAAAATAGGATAAGATAAAACTTTACTGATTCCCAGAGTTACAGCGGTACAAGAAACAGTCTGAGGCGGTAGGAAACAGATGATGAACTATTTAAAATAATAAATACAGCAAAATAAGAACATTCAATAAATGACATTCAAAGGCTGTATACAGTACATTACAATACTTTGGCCATATACATGACATGAGTTGAGTGTTGTGTAGGAAGCTGTGCAGAAGTAAAGAGTCTAGTAGTGTCTAGTAGTCTAGTAGAAAGAGGGGGAAGTCAGAAACTACAACAGGTCGGCGCCATCTTAGGGAAAACACATGTATACATATGAAGCAGAGTGCTCCTACAATAGAGCTTCCAGATGAGTAAAACATAAATAACAATGCAGATTGTAATCTCTCTATGTGAGTGATAATGTTGAGGAGTTTTGTATCTCAGCTCAAACAGAGGCTGAAGGACCAGGGGGTGAATGACGACATCAAACTGAGCTGGAAGAAGCAGCCGGATGGAAAAGTCTTCCACAAGGAGAAGAAGAAGGACAAAAAGGATGAGCTTTAATGTTGAATTGCTCTGTCTGTTTTCATCAGAGAAAAGTGAATTTCTTTCCTCAAAGTCCTCATGTAACGGGTCAGAATAGAGCTGCAAACAATTAGCTGATTAATCAATTAGTCCCAACTATTTTTAAAATCAATGAATGCTTTTAGTCATTTTCCAAATTCCCAAATATTTGCTGCTTCCAGCTTCTCATATATGAATATTTGATGCTTTTCTTTGTCATATATGGTCATAAACTTAATGTCGTTGGTCTTTAGACTGTTGGTCGATTAAAACAAGACATTTGAAATAATATACAAAAAAGAATAATTTCTTCTGTAATTCCAGAAATTGTAGGTTCATTTATATATTTTACACAATTTATTGGTGTGATTATTTTAATGTATTTAATATTGAACACTTTCTATAATAGCTTCAATAAACCAGAATGGTCTTTTTCCTGATTTTAAACAGTTAACGTCTCGTGATCTACAATGTTTTTATACAGATTAATTTTCGCGTAGAGCACGTGAAGGCAACGTGTTGTATACGTCATCACGTCTGGCTGTTACCATGGACACGGAGTAGTCACAACACTGCTGACGTTAGTTAGCTGAACAAAAAACACCGATAATTTCTTCAGGACTGGCTGAGTACAACTTTGAACAATTTATATATTTGAATACATATGTGAGTGTATTTGTGAACAGTTTTTGTAAGGTCACTCATTTCAGCCTTATATTAACGTCAACTCTAACCGTTTGTTATTGTAACACTAGCTAATGTTAGCATGATTCAAATTCCACAATTTCCACACTTATTAATTCTATGGGTAAATGGGGTAAATGCTCCAGGTTTCGGTTCAACCGGACTAAACAAGGTTGGTGTGAACGTGCCCTTAATGGACGTAAATGATGGTGCCAGCTTGCCCCAATAGCACCATATTACAGCCCATGAGCAGCTCCTGTCTACAGCGCTCTCCCTCAATACTGGACCAATTTCAGATGTTGTCTCTATTAGTCAGTGAGACACAAAAAATGCAAAAAAAAAAAAGGGGTCTAGGTTGAAAAACCCTGAAGTTACACTCAAATAAAACTATTTAGCTCCATCTCCTGAGTGGTCTCCCTGCTCTCTGTCCAACCTTGAGACGGCTCTTAACAGCAGGTATGTTACCTGAATGTTTACATCACTTTCTTAAAATGAATACTAATCATTCATCACAGATAAACTTGATTACATTCATCATATACATACATGGAATTTGACCTCTGCATTTAATCCATCCTAAGCATTAGGAGCAGTGGGCTGCTGTGAAGCAGTCCGGTGATTAACCTGGGTTTCAGTGTCTCGCTCACGGACACTGAGACATGCAGACAGGAGGAACCGGGGATCAAACCACCAACCTCGTGGTTAAAGGACGACCCGCTCAACCCACTGAGCCCAAGATGTTCATGGCTTTATGTGGCTGTGGTCATTAAGGAGCCCTCATCATGTTTGAACCATCAAACCAAATATCAAAAAAGCCTAACAGCCTGTTCAGTACAGATAAGCAAACATACAGTAGATATCAGTTATTTGGAAAAATGACCCTGATATGCAAATAATTGTTACCATGAACCACTTTGCATGAAGTCGAAACTGCAGCTAAGAAGGTAATGTATAACGTTATACACAGTATACTGTAGTCTCAACAGCTGCACATCTACAGTCACTGACTGAAAGAGAGGAGCAGAGAAGAGATGAGGATGGAAAAAGTTCTTCTCAGCATCGTCGCCCTGTCAGGCAAGAGTTTGATATATTTTTATTGCTTTCACATTTTTAATACTATGTATTGTGGTATCCCTGTGACATTACTTTAGGTGTACAATAATCTCCCTTCTTTGATGTACAGTCTAACTTTAATGTAAAATGATCATCTACATTAGTGAGTTCAGTCATTTGTATTACATCTAATAAAAATGCATGTGTGTCACTACAGGGCTGTGTGCTGTCTCATCACCTGCTAAACGTCAGTACCATTTTTTTTATGACGTGAAGAACATGACTGAAGCACAAAGTTACTGCAGAGAGAAATACACAGACCTGGCCACTATAGACAACATGGAGGATGTGAAGATCCTGAACAACATGGTGGATGTAAACAAAATGGTCTACCCAGAATACCCAAATCACCCCTATGTGAGTTCACTTTTCTCTCTCTTAGTATGTCAGTGACAGGTGACAAATGGTTTTAAAGTTTGCGCTCACACAGTAGTGGAAAATGAGTAGATGAACTGTACTTAAGTAAATTACTTGTACTCTACTTGAGTGTTTTCATAGGCTACTACATTTCAGAGGGAACCTCTGGTTTAATCTTAAAGGAGCACTGTGTAAGATCTGGCAGTATCTAGCGGTGAGGTTGCATATTGCAACCAACTGAAGCCTCTCCCGTGTACCAAGTGTGTAGGAGAGCGATGGTGGCCGAAGTTAAAACGTGAATGGCCATCTCTAGAGCCAGTTGTTGTAAGAGTAGCGTAGGTCAGTTGGAGCAGAGCCAGTGCTTAGAGTATGTGTGTACATGGGAAATGAGTGGTGAAGCAAGAGAGAGAGCGGCGGCAACGGGAGTGAGTAACGCCACACGGCTCTCAACATGGCGACAACTGAGCCGGCCGCTAGCAGCTAACGGTGCAAACAGCGCTAACAGTGAAAACAATGGCAATACAGCTGAGAAAGCTAACAGTGTTTACCTGGGGGGGGGGGAAACCCGACTGACGATGCCGTCAGTCGGGATGGCATTATGTCTGATTACAACACACACAGAGGGAGAGAGACTTCATTCTCTGCTCGGCTAGACTTTACTCCTCTGTATCTTTACATAAACAATAATTGTTTGATGCTATAGGTTGCTTCATAGGCAGTATCATGACTGTGGATGGAAAGTTAATGTAAAAATATTGTCTTGAACAAAGGTTAGAGCAGGGTCTAATTCTTTATATCACAATGAAATATTGTTTTCAGCGAGCCTGGATAGGGCTGTACGATGCCCGGGACAGCTGGAGGTGGTCACTGTCAGACACAAGTTTCTACAAACAAGGAGAGACGGAGTTCAGACGATGGGCCTCTGGAAAAGCGCTATACTCATACAATGAAGTACGACACTGCACACAAATGCGTAATGATGGACTATGGGCTAATGTCCATTGTGAAAACCCCAATAAGGCAGTCTGCTTATATGTGAGAGGTGAGAATATTAACTAATGAAGTTTCCCTTCTCTGCTTCTCTTTGTTTTCATTATTTGGGCCTTTGTAGTATCAGTCAAACAATCAAACTAACTTTATTTGTATAGCACCTTTCATACAGGTTAGTGCAATTCAAAGTGCTTTACAGGTGAATGACAAGCTGATAATTAGACAGCACAAATGTAAACAGTAAAACTATTTGAGAGTAATGCACACAAGAAATAGAAATGATAAATAAATTGTATATTAAAACCAATGAAATAGATTAAAAAAATCAATAGAAAAATAGATAGAAAAACATTTTAAAACATGAAAACAATTAAAATTTCACTTCACTTCATTTATTCAACAGCTGTAGTTACTTTTCAGACTAAGATTCTACTTAAAAAAAAACTATGAGCAGTTTATAAAATACAATGCGTTGTTATATATCAAACCAGTGTTTCCCGACCTTTTTGCCAGCCGCCACACTGGTTTTGTTCTCACCTTGTGAGTCTATGTGTGAGTCATCATGGCAAAATGTGATCCTGGAGACACCTACTGTAGCAGGAACTACCACAGAGGAGGTCTGAGTACTTTACCAGCTGTTTATACAGAATGGACAGATTCTGTCACTGCGATAGCATCACAACCGTACAAGATGCAGTAACGAAACTTTACAGGAGTGTAACTGAGATCACAACTAAGGCTGAGTTCAAAGATGGATGAGGTCTGAGCAAGGGGGGTAGGAAGTGAGGAATGGGCCATTGATTTAAAGGACATTTCTATTCACGTGGAGAGATTGTTAAATACTCAATAACATTTATTAACATGATAATGTCTGACATTTTATTTTTACAAATCCATTAGTTTATTGATGTGATTCCTTATCTCAGTGGATTTATATTATATATTATGTTGCATGGATGGTAGGCTGTATGATGCCTCTTCACAGCACTTCACTGTGGTCTATTTTCAGGGCCGAATGTGACATTTATCTTGATCAACATCACCATGACATGGACTGAGGCCCAGAGCTACTGCAGAGATAACTACACAGACCTGGCCAGTGTGAGAAACATGACAGATAATCAGAAGGTACAGGAGCTGGTATCTGCAGGAGAATATGTCTGGATCGGCCTTTTCACGGACTGGAAGTGGTCTGACGGAAGTAACTCCTCATTTAGGTACTGGGGAGCAGGACAGCCTAATAACTACCTAGGGAAACAGACTTGTGTGGTTGCAGCTTTTAGCCAAGTTGGAAAATGGGAGGACTACAACTGTGATGTCAAGAGAGCATTCATCTGCTACAGTCTGTGTGAGTGGTAACCCATGATTCAAATAGTATTCATATTTAGATTTAGGTTTACTTTAGCATCAAATATCCCAAATGATAATTTAATAAAATCAATAGAAAACATCAAGTTCTGGAGGATGTAACTACCACATTTTCCCTTTCATTGTTTAAACTGATGAAATTCTACTCATCATATGAACAGAGAGTTTGTCATTTTCTTTTTCACAGCTATGACAAAGCAAGTGATAAGACCGAGTCTGCTGAAAGAGAACCCCTCTCTGGATCTGAATGACCCTGCTGTGATGGAGAGCATCTTGAAGCAGGTAAATCATGTTTTCTACTTTTATGCAAAAACAGAACAACTACATTACCCTTAAAGGCAAATTAAAATAGGATAAGATAAAACTTTACTGATTCCCAGAGTTACAGCGGTACAAGAAACAGTCTGAGGCGGTAGGAAACAGATGATGAACTATTTAAAATAATAAATACAGCAAAATAAGAACATTCAATAAATGACATTCAAAGGCTGTATACAGTACATTACAATACTTTGGCCATATACATGACATGAGTTGAGTGTTGTGTAGGAAGCTGTGCAGAAGTAAAGAGTCTAGTAGTGTCTAGTAGTCTAGTAGAAAGAGGGGGAAGTCAGAAACTACAACAGGTCGGCGCCATCTTAGGGAAAACACATGTATACATATGAAGCAGAGTGCTCCTACAATAGAGCTTCCAGATGAGTAAAACATAAATAACAATGCAGATTGTAATCTCTCTATGTGAGTGATAATGTTGAGGAGTTTTGTATCTCAGCTCAAACAGAGGCTGAAGGACCAGGGGGTGAATGACGACATCAAACTGAGCTGGAAGAAGCAGCCGGATGGAAAAGTCTTCCACAAGGAGAAGAAGAAGGACAAAAAGGATGAGCTTTAATGTTGAATTGCTCTGTCTGTTTTCATCAGAGAAAAGTGAATTTCTTTCCTCAAAGTCCTCATGTAACGGGTCAGAATAGAGCTGCAAACAATTAGCTGATTAATCAATTAGTCGCAACTATTTTGAAAATCAATTAATGCTTTTAGTCATTTTCCAAATGCCCAAATATTTGCTGCTTCCAGCTTCTCATATATGAATATTTGATGCTTTTCTTTGTCATATATGGTCATAAACTTAATGTCGTTGGTCTTTAGACTGTTGGTCGATTAAAACAAGACATTTGAAATAATATACAAAAAAGTAAAGTTATGTTATTGTGAAAATTAATGATGTAATAACAGTAATGAGTTTGAATAATTTCTTCTGTAATTTCACAAATTGTTGGTTCATTTATATATTTAACACAATTTATTTGTGTGATTATTTATTTCATAATCTTTTTTCATGAATTTAATATTGAATACTTTCCATAATAGCTTCAATAAACCAGAATGGTCTTTTTCCTGATCTTAAACAGTTAACGGCTCGTGATCTACAACGTTTTTATACAGGTTCATTTTCTCGGAGAGCATGTGAAGAGATTTTACCCATCCTAAGCATTAGGAGCAGTGGGCTGCTGTGAAGCAGTTCGGTGATCAACTTGGGTTTCAGTGTCTCGCTCACGGACACTGGGACATGCAGACAGGAGGAACCGGGGATCAAACCACCAACCTCGTGGTTAAAGGACGACCCGCTCAACCCACTGAGCCCCAGATGTTCATGGCTTTATGTGGCTGTGGTCAGTAAGGAGCCCTCATCATGTTTGAACCATCAAACCAAATATCAAAAAAGCCTAACAGCCTGTTCAGTACAGATAAGCAAACATACAGTAGATATCAGTTATTTGGAAAAATGACCCTGATATGCAAATAATTGTTACCATGAACCACTTTGCATGAAGTCGAAACTGCAGCTAAGAAGGTAATGTATAACGTTATACACAGTATACTGTAGTCTCAACAGCTGCACATCTACAGTCACTGACTGAAAGAGAGGAGCAGAGAAGAGATGAGGATGGAAAAAGTTCTTCTCAGCATCGTCGCCCTGTCAGGCAAGAGTTTGACATATTTTTATTGCTTTCACATTTTTAATACTATGTATTGTGGTATCCCTGTGACATTATTTTAGGTGTACAATACTCTCCCTTCTTTGATGTACAGTCTAACTTTAATGTAAAATGATCATCTACATTAGTGAGTTCAGTCATTTGTATTACATCTAATAAAAATGCATGTGTGTCACTACAGGGCTGTGTGCTGTCTCATCACCTGCTAAACGTCAATACCATTTTGTTTATGACCTGAAGAACATGACTGAAGCACAAAGTTACTGCAGAGAGAAATACACAGACCTGGCCACTATAGACAACATGGAGGATGTGAAGATCCTGAACAACACGGTGGATTTAAAGAAAATGGACTCCACAGGATTCAACCATGTGAGTTCACTTTTCTCTCTCTCAGTATGTCAGTGACAGGTGATGTAAAATCTGAGCCTACATAGTAACTAATAACTAAATATAGAGTAGTCCTCTCTAAAATGTATTAGAGTAGAATTATAAAGTGTGTTTATTATAAAGGTCCCTCGTTGTGTTTCACCAGACAGTGTTTTCCTGTTAAGCTGCAGTGGAGGGATGCTGACTAAAGGAGGGGATTTTGGATTAGAAAGACTGTAACTTTGGAAGATATCCACGAACATCAGAAGCTTCATATTAACTTCAGATCAACTTCTGAATATATTCTTACACAGAACGAGGACTGTGGATTTCATCCTTCCTCATTTACATTGAAAGAGCATTACAAGGGGACCTCTTAATGTCCAGAATGAAAAGCAGGAAGCAAAACATGTTTCAATGTTCGTTGTACCTGACTGTTGTTTTAAAACAGTCTTGAAAAATTATGAACTTATAATTTCCAAACTTAAACTCTGCTGTGAAAGTTGAGCCAGAGCAATCGTAAAATTCTCTAATAAAGACGTAGAGGATCAGACTGATAGGCAGTATCAAGACTGTAAATGGAAAGTTAATGTAAAAATATTGTCTTGAACAAAAGCTAGAGCAGGGTCTAATTCTTTATATCACAATGAAATATTGTTTTCAGCAAGCCTGGATAGGGCTATATGATGACCAGGACAGAAGGAAGTGGTCACTGTCAGACACAAGTTTCTACAAACACGGAGAGACGGAGTTCAGATGATGGGCCTCTGGACAACCGGACAACCTGAACAGTGGACAACACTGCGCGCAAATGTTTTTTGATGGAGAATGGGGTGACAACAATTGTGAAAACAACTATACGGCAGTCTGCTTATATGTCAGAGGTGAGAATATTAACTAATGAAGTTTCCCTTCTCTGCTTCTCTTTGTTTTCATTATTTGGGCCTTTGTAGTATCAGTCAAACAATCAAACTAACTTTATTTGTGTAGCACCTTTCATACAGGTTAGTGCAATTCAAAGTGCTTTAAAGGTGAATGACAAGCTGATAATTAGACAGCACAAATGTAAACAGTTAAACTATTTGAGAGTAATGCACACAAGAAATAGAAATGATAAAAAAATTGTATATTAAAACCAATAAAATAAATTTTAAAAATCAATAGAAAAATAGATAGAAAAACATTTGAAAACATGAAAATAATTAAAATTTTACTTCACTTCATTTATTCAACAGCTGTAGTTACTTTTCAGATTAAGATTCTACTTAAAAAAAAAAACATAGGAGCAGCTTATAAAATACAATGTGTTGTTATATATCAAACCAGTGTTTCCCGACCTTTTTGCCAGCCGCCACACTGGTTTTGTTCTCACCTTGTGAGTCTATGTGTGAGTCATCATGACAAAATGTGATCCTGGAGACCCCTACTGTAGCAGGAACTACCACAGAGGAGGTCTGAGTACTTTACCAGCTGTTTATACAGAATGGACAGATTCTGTCACTGCGATAGCATCACAACCGTACAAGATGCAGTAACGAAACTTTACAGGAGTGTAGCTGAGATCACAACTAAGGCTGAGTTCAAAGATGGATGTGGTCTGAGCAAGGGGGGTAGGAAGTGGGGAATGGGCCATTGATTTAAAGGACATTTTTATTCACGTGGAGAGACGGTTAAATACTCAATAACATTTATTAACATGATAATGTCTGACATTTTTATTTTTACAAATCCATTAGTTTATTGATGTGATTCCTTATATCAGTGGATTTATATTATATATTATGTTGCATGGATGGGAGGCTGTATGCTATGATGCCTCTTCACAGCACTTCACTGTGGTCTATTTTCAGGGCCGAATGTGACATTTATCTTGATCAACATCCCCATGACATGGACTGAGGCCCAGAGCTACTGCAGAGATCGCTACACAGACCTGGCCAGTGTGAGAAACATGACAGATAACCAGAAGGTACAGGAGCTGGTACCTGCAGGAGAAAGCGTCTGGATCGGCCTTTTCAGAGACTCCTGGAAGTGGTCGGACGGAAGTAACTCCTCATTTAGGTACTGGGGAGCAGGGGAGCCTAATAACGACGCTGGGAAGGAGCCTTGTGTGGTTGCAGATTTTAGTCACTCTGGACAATGGGAGGACTGGCCCTGTGATGTCAAGAGAGCATTCATTTGCTACAGTCCACGTGAGTGGTAACCCATGATTCAAATAGTATTCACATTTAGATTTAGGTTTACTTTAGCATCAAATATCCCAAATGATAATATAACAAAATCAATAGAAAACATCAAGTTCTGGAGGATGTAACTACCACATTTTCCCTGTCATTGTTTAAACTGATGAAATTCTACTCATCATATGAACAGAGAGTTTGTCATTTTCTTTTTCACAGCTACGACAAAGCAAGTGATAAGACCGAGTCTGCTGAAAGAGAACCCCTCTCTGGATCTGAATGACCCTGCTGTGATGGAGAGCATCTTGAAGCAGGTAAATCATGTTTTCTACTTTTATGTAAAAACAAAACAACTAAATGACCCTTAAAGGCAAATTAAATAAGATAAGATCAAAAGTCTGAGGTGGTAGGAAACAGATAAAAAGCTATATAAAATAATAAATACAGCAAAATAAGAACATTCAGTAAATGACATTCAAAGGCTGTATACAGTACATTACAATACTTTGGCCATATACATGACATGAGTTGAGTGTTGTGTAGGAAGCTGTGCAGAAGTCAAGAGTCTAGTAGTGTCTGGTAGTCTAGTAGAAAGAGGGGGAAGTCAGAAACTACAACAGGTCGGCGCCATCTTAGGGAAAACACATGTATACATATGAAGCAGAGTGCTCCTACAATAGAGCTTCCAGATGAGTAAAACATAAATAACAATGCAGATTGTAATCTCTCTATGTGAGTGATAATGTTGAGGAGTTTTGTATCTCAGCTCAAACAGAGGCTGAAGGACCAGGGGGTGAATGACGACATCAAACTGAGCTGGAAGAAGCAGCCGGATGGAAAAGTCTTCCACAAGGAGAAGAAGAAGGACAAAAAGGATGAGCTTTAATGTTGAATTGCTCTGTCTGTTTTCATCAGAGAAAAGTGAATTTCTTTCCTCAAAGTCCTCATGTAACGGGTCAGAATAGAGCTGCAAACAATTAGCTGATTAATCAATTAGTCGCAACTATTTTTGAAAATCAATGAATGCTTTTAGTCGTTTTCCAAATGCGCAAATATTTGCTGCTTCCAGCTTCTCATATATGAAGATTTTATGCTTTTCTTTGTCATATATGGTCATAAACTTAATGTCGTTGGTCTTCAGACTGTTGGTCGATTGAAACAAGACATTTGAAATAATATACAAAAAAGAATAATTTCTTCTGTAATTCCAGAAATTGTAGGTTCATTTATATATTTTACACAATTTATTGGTGTGATTATTTTAATGTATTTAATATTGAACACTTTCTATAATAGCTTCAATAAACCAGAATGGTCTTTTTCCTGATTTTAAACAGTTAACGTCTCGTGATCTACAATGTTTTTATACAGATTCATTTTCGCGGAGAGCACGTGAAGGCAACGTGTTGTATACGTCATCACGTCTGGCTGTTACCATGGACACGGAGTAGTCACAACACTGCTGACGTTAGTTAGCTGAACAAAAAACACCGATAATTTCTTCAGGACTGGCTGAGTACAACTTTGAACAATTTATATATTTGAATACATATGTGAGTGTATTTGTGAACAGTTTTTGTAAGGTCACTCATTTCAGCCTTATATTAACGTCAACACTAACCGTTTGTTATTGTAACACTAGCTAATGTTAGCATGATTCAAATTCCACAATTTCCACACTTATTAATTCTATGGGTAAATGGGGTAAATGCTCCAGGTTTCGGTTCAACCGGACTAAACAAGGTTGGTGTGAACGTGCCCTTAATGGACGTAAATGATGGTGCCAGCTTGCCCCAATAGCACCATATTACAGCCCATGAGCAGCTCCTGTCTACAGCGCTCTCCCTCAATACTGGACCTATTTCAGATGTTGTCCCTATTAGTCAGTGAGACACAAAAAATGCAAAAAAAAAAGGGGTCTAGGTTGAAAAACCCTGAAGTTACACTCAAATAAAACTATTTAGCTCCATCTCCTGAGTGGTCTCCCTGCTCTCTGTCCAACCTTGAGACGGCTCTTAACAGCAGGTATGTTACCTGAATGTTTACATCACTTTCTTAAAATGAATACTAATCATTCATCACAGATAAACTTGATTACATTCATCATATACATACATGGAATTTGACCTCTGCATTTAATCCATCCTAAGCATTAGGAGCAGTGGGCTGCTGTGAAGCAGTCCGGTGATTAACCTGGGTTTCAGTGTCTCGCTCACGGACACTGAGACATGCAGACAGGAGGAACCGGGGATCAAACCACCAACCTCGTGGTTAAAGGACGACCCGCTCAACCCACTGAGCCCAAGATGTTCATGGCTTTATGTGGCTGTGGTCATTAAGGAGCCCTCATCATGTTTGAACCATCAAACCAAATATCAAAAAAGCCTAACATCTATATAATCTATATCTATAAACATATATATCAGTCATCATGAAAAATTACCCTGATATGGTAAATGGTAAATGGACTTGCATTTATATAGCGCTTTTCTAGTCTTCCGACCACTCAAAGCGCTTTACACTACATGTCAGTATTCACCCATTCACAAACACGTTCATACACTGATGGCAGAGGCTACTAAGGTGCCAACTTCGCCCATCAGGATCTAATCTAAATACTCATTCACACAACGGTGGTTATGCCTTCGGGAGCAATTTGGGGTTAAGTGTCTTGCTCAAGGACACATCGACATGCGACCCGGAGCAGGCGGGGATCGAACGACCAACCTTCCGATTGGTGGACAACCTGCTCCACCCTCTGAGCCACAGCCGCAAATAATTGCTAATAATTGTTACCTGAAATACTTTGCATAAAGTCGAAAGTGTAGCTAAGTCTCAAGAGCTGCACATCTACAGTCACAGACTGAAAGAGAGGAGCAGAGAAGAGATGAGGATGGAAAAAGTTCTTCTCAGCATCGTCGCCCTGTCAGGCAAGAGTTTGATATATTTTTATTGCTTTCCCATTTTTAATACTATGTATTGTGGTATCCCTGTGACATTACTTTAGGTGTACAATACTCTCCCTTCTTTGATGTACAGTCTAACTTTAATGTAAAATGATCATCTACATTAGTGAGTTCAGTCATTTGTATTAAATCTAATAAAAATGCATGTGTGTCACTACAGGGCTGTGTGCTGTCTCATCACCTGCTAAACGTCAGTACCATTTTGTGTATGACGTGAAGAACATGACAGAAGCACAAAGTTACTGCAGAGAGAAATACACAGACCTGGCCACTATAGACAACATGGAGGATGTGAAGATCCTGAACAACATGGTGGATTTAAACAAAATGGTCAACCCAGATAACAGCCATGTGAGTTCACTTTTCTCTCTCTTAGTATGTCAGTGACAGGTGACGTAAAATCTGAGCCTACATAGTAACTAATAACTAAATATAGAGTAGTCCTCTCTAAAATGTATTAGAGTAGAATTATAAAGTGTGTTTATTATAAAGGTCCCTCGTTGTGTTTCACCAGACAGTGTTTTCCTGTTAAGCTGCAGTGGAGGGATGCTGACAAAAGGAGGGGATTTTAGATTAGAAAGACTGTAACTTTGGAAGATATCCACGAACATCAGAAGCTTCATATTAACTTCAGATCAACTTCTGAATATATTCTTACACAGAACGAGGACTGTGGATTTCATCCTTCCTCATTTACATTGAAAGAGCATTACAAGGGGACCTCTTAATGTCCAGAATGAAAAACAGGAAGCAAAACATGTTTCAATGTTCGTTGTACCTGACTGTTGTTTTAAGACAGACTTGAAAAATGATGAACCTATAATTTGCAAACTTAAACTCTGCTGTGAAAGTTGAGCCAGAGCAATCGTAAAATCCTCTAATAAAGACGTAGAGGATCAGACTGATAGGCAGTATCAAGACTGTAAATGGAAAATGGAAATTTAATGTACAAAATGTTGTCTTGAACAAAAGCTAGAGCAGGGTCTAATTCTTTATATCACAATGAAATATTGTTTTCAGCAAGCCTGGATAGGGCTATATGATGACCTGGACAGCTGGAGGTGGTCACTGTCAGACACAAGTTTCTACAAACAAGGAGAGACGGAGTTCAGACGATGGCAACGTGAACAACCAGACAACAAGTACAGTGAACAACACTGCGCGCGAATGTTTAGTTCTGGAAGATGGGGTGACAGAAGTTGTGAAAGTCACTTGAAGGCAGTCTGCTTATATGTCAGAGGTGAGAATATTAACTAATGAAGTTTCCCTTCTCTGCTTCTCTTTGTTTTCATTATTTGGGCCTTTGTATCAGTCAAACAATCAAATTAACTTTATTTGTATAGCACCTTTCATACAGGTTAGTGCAATTCAAAGTGCTTTACAGGTGAATGACAAGCTGATAATTAGACAGCACAAATGTAAACAGTAAAACTATTTGAGAGTAATGCACACAAGAAATAGAAATGATAAAAAATATATAATAAAAACATTAAAATAGATTAAAAAAAAGACGGCTTTTTACCAGCCGCCACACTGGTTTTGTTCTCACCTTGTGAGCTATGTATGAGTCATTATGGCAAAATGTGATCCTGGAGACACCTACTGTAGCAGGAACTACCACAGAGGAGGTCTGAGTACTTTACCAGCTGTTTATACAGAATGGACAGATTCTGTCACTGCGATAGCATCACAACCGTACAAGATGCAGTAACGAAACTTTACAGGAGTGTAGCTGAGATCACAACTAAGGCCGAGTTCAAAGATGGATGGGGTCTGAGCAAGGGGGGTAGGAAGTGGGGAATTGGCAATTGATTTAAAGGACATTTTTATTCACGTGGAGAGACGGTTAAATACTCAATAATATGTATTAACATGATAATGTCTGACATTTTAAAATTTTACAAATCCATTAGTTTATTGATGTGATTCCTTATATCAGTGGATTTATATTATATATTATGTTGCATGGATGGTAGGCTGTATGATGCCTCTTCACAGCACTTCACTGTGGTCTATTTTCAGGGCTGAATGTGACATTTATCTTGATCAACATGTCCATGACATGGACTGAGGCCCAGAGCTACTGCAGAGATAACTACACAGACCTGGCCAGTGTGAGAAACATGGCAGATAACCAGAAGGTACTGGAGCTGTTACCTGCAGGAGAAAGAATCTGGATCGGCCTTTTCAGAGACTCCTGGAAGTGGTCGGACGGAAGTAACTCCTCATTTAGGTACTGGAGAGCAGGACAGCCTAATAACTACCAAGGGAAACAGCCTTGTGTGGCTGCACACTTCGACTACTCTGGACAATGGGAGGACTGGCCCTGTGACGTCAAGAAAACATTCATTTGCTACAGTCCACGTGAGTGGTAACCCATGATTCAAATAGTATTCACATTTAGATTTAGGTTTACTTTAGCATCAAATATCCCAAATGATAATATAACAAAATCAATAGAAAACATCAAGTTCTGGAGGATGTAACTACCACATTTTCCATGTCATTGTTTAAACTGATGAAATTCTACTCATCATATGAACAGAGAGTTTGTCATTTTCTTTTTCACAGCTACAACGACAAAGCAAGTGATAAGACTGAGTCTGCTGAAAGAGAACCCCTCTCTGGATCTGAATGACCCTGCTGTGATGGAGAGCATCTTGAAGCAGGTAAATCATGTTTTCTACTTTTATGTAAAAACAAAACAACTAAATGACCCTTAAAGGCAAATTAAATAAGATAAGATCAAACTTTAATGATTCCCAGAGTTACAGCGGTACAAGAAACAGCCTGAGGCGGTAGGAAACAGATAAAATGCTATTTAAAATAATAAATACAGCAATATAAGAACATTCAGTAAATGACATTCAAAGGCTGTATACAGTACATTACAATACTTTGGCCATATACATGACATGAGTTGAGTGTTTTGTAGGAAGCTGTGCAGAAGTCAAGAGTCTAGTAGTGTCTAGTAGTCTAGTAGAAAGAGGGGGAAGTCAGAAACTACAACAGGTCGGCGCCATCTTAGGGAAAACACATGTATACATATGAAGCAGAGTGCTCCTACAATAGAGCTTCCAGATGAGTAAAACATAAATAACAATGCAGATTGTAATCTCTCTATGTGAGTGATAATGTTGAGGAGTTTTGTATCTCAGCTCAAACAGAGGCTGAAGGACCAGGGGGTGAATGACGACATCAAACTGAGCTGGAAGAAGCAGCCGGATGGAAAAGTCTTCCACAAGGAGAAGAAGAAGGACAAAATGGATGAGTTTTAATGTTGAATTGCTCTGTCTGTTTTCATCAGAGAAAAGTGAATTTCTTTCCTCAAAGTCCTCATGTAACGGGTCAGAATAGAGCTGCAAACAATTAGCTGATTAATCAATTAGTCCCAACTATTTTGAAAATCAACGAATGCTTTTAGTCATTTTCCAAATGCCCAAATATTTGCTGCTTCCAGCTTCTCATATATGAATATTTTATGCTTTTCTTTGTCATATATGGTCATAAACTTAATGTCGCTGGTCTTTAGACTGTTGGTCGATTAAAATGAGACATTTGAAATAATATGCAAAAAATTAATGTTATGCAATTGTGAAAATTAATGATGTAATGATGAAAACAGTAATAAGTTTGAATAATTTCTTCTGTAATTTCACAAATTGTTGGTTCATTTATATATTTTACACAATTTATTTGCGTGATTATTCATTTCATAATCTTTTTTCATGTATTTAATATTGAACACTTTCCATAATACAATGAAATAATGAGGCTCCTGACGGTGTATTAAATTAATAAAGTATAAAATAGCCAATATGTCTTGTTTGTTCCTTGTTTCTGAGAGAGAGTTCAATCATCCAATCCACCAAACAACTCAAAACAAGAGTCAACACCAACAGGAGAATACACTGATTACCATTGACGCAGCATTTTAGCAATTTTTCTTGGGAGCTACCCACATAATCAGCTGTGCTGCTCATCCCACAAATGCATAATCCTTACAAGTTGGACATCATTGTGAAGGTAAATAAACAGGCTTTCCAACAATGTAAAATACAATGCCAATTAGCATTGTAACAACAGAGAAATAATTCACCAAACACAAATTTCCAAACTTTTTTTTCCGAGTTTATTTATAAATCAAACCGCTCCAGAGTTCACTTGACAGCGTTCTGAGACTGCCCACTCTGTAACGCCCCTCCCGCATCCCCCTCTCCACTGGGTGTGTCTCTGCCGACTAACATACCGGTGATGGAAAAAAAAAAATTTCGTTTTTGAACTACAAATGAATTACGGATTATCCGATGATACCTAGACCAATCTAGCTCTCAAAAGACACAAAGGTACACAATCCTTTTTGTTATTTCTCCAGGCATAGGCAATGCAGAGCCTGGGAAATTTTGTGATGTACTATTTAGTTTTGCAGCGTGAATTAAAAGCCTAATTAATTATATGTGGAAATCGCCTTTGTGGTCCTTTCCAGCAGAGGTCCCCACCTCATGCTACCAAATTCCTGTTAACTGTTTCAGAGTAGGTTACTAATAACTTCACATTCTACAACATTATCAAGCTAATGTTCAGTTTCATAGCTGTTGTTCATTGTTGACTACATTACGTAGCTACACAACCTATGGAATTTATCAGTCCTGTGACATTACATAGTCAACAAGTCAATGTGCCAACGTGGTATTGATCAGATCATTTTGAGGGGCCGTCAGCTTTTCAATTTAGTTTGGAGGGAGATTCGGTATCAATACATTTTATGAGTAGGCCTTCTGTGACGTTACCCACCGTAGGGGTCAGAGGTCACCACTCCTTCATACTACCAAATCAGCTAGAAATGATTGAAAAGCATGATCAACCACCAAACAGAATACAGTAAGTTAGTGATTTCAGTTTTTTAAGTGAACTCAGGCTGATTAATCATAATTTTAGACTATGATGTCTGAAGGTTGGCAAACATGCTGATCAACCATACTTATTTATCATTGACCATGATTATTGACTTGACTTTTCATATATAAATGCGTCAAAATTGAGAATTTGACTGCTGAACTTTTTGAGAAAAAAAATAAAATCCTTGGGGTTTGAGGGAGTGGTGACCTCTGACCCCTGTGGTGGGTAACGTCACAGAAGGCCTACTCATAAAATGCACTGACTTCACTGATACCGAATCTCCTTCCAAACTAAATTGAAAAGCTGACGGCCCCTCAAAATGATCTGATCAATACCACGTTGGCACATTGACTTGTTGACTATGTAATGTCACAGGACTGATAAATTCCATAGGTTGTGTAGCTACGTAATGTAGTCAACAATGAACAACAGCTATGAAACTGAACATTAGCTTCTAATGTTGTAGAATGTGAAGTTATTTGGTAGCCTACTCTGAAACGGTGAACAATATTTTGGTAACGTGAGGTGGGGACCTCTGCTAGAAAGAACCCATAAAGGCGATTTCCACATATAATTAATAAGGCTTTTAATTCACGCTGAACAACTTAATAGTACATCACAAAAAATAATTTAAAAAAATACAATACATTATCTTAATGTGAATTTGTCAGGCTCTGCATTGCCCATGCCTGGAGAAATAACAAAAAGGATTGTGTACCTTTGTGCCTTTTAAGAGCTAGATCATAGAGCATTGTGAACATATTCACTGCTTAATAACTGTGACATAATCTTATTCAAATAAGCTACAGTAGACTATCATCCTTTCTATGTATCTGGCTCCAACTGGACTCCAGTCTGGAGCATGGGAGCATGAAATAGGCTACTGGTCCTATGGTACACTCTACTGGGTGAAAACAGTAACTAGACTACAGCCTTTCTAGAAGGATGCAAGGGATTAGGTGGAAATGTCAGGTGTGTTGAAAGGAGTAGCCACATAGTGCTTCGCCCCTCCTACAGAGTTCTGTATAACATCAAGTTCAAGTTCAAGTATAGTTTATTGATGACCTACACATTGACATGGCAGTGATATTTTTTGTTCCTGTTTGTTACTCTCTCATCCCTGTATAATACACAATCGATCAATCAATCAATTGAAAAACAATAATAAAGTAAAATATAATCATCATTATAAGCATTATAAATGTAGCAGCAACAATAGCAATTTGTTTGATAAAATATGAGGTAGGGAATACATACACAATTATAAAAAAATATAAAAGAATATACACCCACACGCACACACACACACGCACACGCACGCACACACACACACACACACACACACACACACACACACACACACACACACACACACACACACACGCACACACACATGCACAAACACACACACTCCCCCAATACAGCGCTTCACAGTAAATACATAGAATTAAAAACCTTGTAAGTGTGTGGTGCAATAAGTGCAGTGTAACCAAGGGTGAGGAGGTGGGTACGAATGGATGAATGGATAGAGACAGGGCTCTAGTGGGTCAGGGTCTGGTGTGAGTCTCAGCTCAGCATCCGGATGGCCTGGGGATAGAAGCTGTTTCTGAGGCGGTTGGTTTTAGCTCTGATGCTGATGTAGCCAGACTTCCTCTTGGACTGCTTCCTGATGATGAGGCCGTGGCTCGGGTGGCTGGGATCAGCAATGATCTTGTTTGCCTTGGTTATACATCTCTTGGTGTATATGTCCTCCAAGTCAGGCAGCACTCCACCCGTGAGCCGTTGGGCACCACTCTCTGAAGCCGCCGTCGATCCTGCTCGGAGCAGTTGCCATACCAGGTGGTGATGCAGCCGGTCATGATGCTCTCAATAGTGCACCTGTAGAAGTTCCTCAGTACAGGTGAGGACATTCCAAATTTCTTCAGCCTTCTTAGGTTGTAAAGGCGCTGCTGGGATTTCTTCACCAGCGTGTCCACATGCCGAGACCACTTCATGTCCTCCGAGATGTGGACGCCAAGAAACCTGAAGCTCCTGACTCGCTCCACGACCGCACCATTGATGGTTATGGGTGTGTGTGTGTGTGTGTGTGTGTGTGTGTGTGTGTGTGTGTGTGTGTGTGTGTGTGTGCTCAGCCTTCTTCCTGAAGGCCAGGATCAGCTCTTTAGTTTTCTCCACATTAAGCTCCAGGATATTCCTCTGGCACCGTGTGGAGAGCGCCATCACCACGTCCATGTAATCCGTGGTGTTGTTGTGGGATATCAGACACCCTTACTATGGGGTGTTTTTTTTATGTCGGCAGGTGAGAAGCACTATGTGGTTACTCCTTTCAACAAACCTGACATTTCCACCTAATCCCTTGAACCCTGGAAGGCTGTAGTCTAGTAGCTGTAGTTCTGTTTTCACCCAGTAGAGTGTACCATAGGACCATTAGCCTATTTCATGCTCCAGACTGGAGTCCACTTGGAACCAGATACATAGAAAGGATGATAGAAGTCTACTGTAGCTTATTTAAATACGATTATTTCACAGTTATTAAGCAGTGAATATGTTCACAATGATCTATGATCTGGCTCTCAAAAGACACAAAGGTACACAATCCTTTTCGTTATTTCTCCAGGCATGGGCTATGCAGAGCCTGGCAAATTCTGATTAAGATAATGTATTGCACTTTTTTAAAAGATTTTTTGTGATGTACTATTTAGTTGTGCTCTTAATACATCCATGATCTGCATGCATGTCTCGGAAGCACGCACAGCATAAAGCGAAAACTACCAGACATTGTAATGATTTCTGTGGCAAAGTATGTTTTACAGATGATATAATCTTCTTTGTGGTGTTAAAAGGAAGGAAAAATAATAAACTAGCACGTTCGCGATGAACGCAGAGACGAGTACAGTTCAGGCTTTTTTTCTAGCCCCTATATAATATGAATTTTCCCCAAAAATTGCCATTGTTCCCTTTTTATAGATCCCTTCCACTCGATGGTTAACTTCTCTTGGAGGCATGACTGTAACTATACAGATTGTTCAGAACTGTATTTCCTAGAGTTGCTTGTGTGATGTCACCAATAGGTCTGACCTCTCATGGTCCAATATGTGGTAACTTGACATCTTTAGCTTCAGCATACACAGAAAGCTGAGTAGGTATTGAAGGTTTTTGATTTGGGATTACTGATAAATATCAATGGGTGCTTGTTGCCAATTTGCATATTCAGAAATCCTTATATTTTCAGTGAGGGTAATAAAGGATGTGTAATGTTGCTGAGGCATTTTCAATAGTTTATTGAACAATTTGGTGAAAACCCATATGTATACAAATGGTTATTCAATAAAGAAAGTTTTTTAAGGGCTTGAAATACATCTTGAGGGGATCTTAAAGGCATCCATGTGCTCTGCTAGTCTACAATTTTTTAATTCTCTGTTTTGACCCTCTCTCTCTCTCTCTCTCTCTCTCTCTCTCTCTCTCCTTTCATCTCTGACACACAAGACACAACCACAGTGGAATATTAATATGTATTGTTATATTGTTCTTTGTTTTAAAGCCATTCAAGTAACGTCTGGCAGCCCAATCATGAAGGCATCTCCATGCTCTGCTAGTCTACAAGTTGTAAAGTTCTCTCTCTCTCTCTCTCTCTCTCTCTCTCTCTCGTGTCATGATCTGGCTGTGCCAGAACATTGAACTTTTTTCTGTTTGTTATAAGTTAAGATTGTCTTATGTTCCTCCTTTGGGTTTATTAGTTATGTCAATGTGATTTTGGTTTGTGTTGGATTTGGTTTCTTTTATATTCTTTCATTCCAGTGTTTCCTGTTTTATTTTGTAATTCACTCCTCCTGTGTCTTGTCTGGTTTTACTTCCTACCTTTGCTTGTTTTCCCGCCTTCGTTGATTGTCTGCCCCGCCCTGATTTGTTCCACCTGTGTTTAATCACTCTCTTGTATTTAAGCCTGTGTGTTCCCCTCTGTCTTTGTCGGTTAGTTTGTCGCTCCAGCCCTGTCTACCTTGTCCCCCGTTTTGCTCGTCACTCCTGCCCCGATCCTAGTGTTCCTCGTGTCCCCTGATTGGTCATTTTTGGTTTTGTTCTCAGTTTGTTTTTTGTTGTTTGTTGGATTTATTCTTTTGTACTTTGTTCCCCTCTCTGCATTTTTGTTTTTTGATGATTGTTGGTTTTTGTTGTTGAACTCTTCAGCTTCATTTATTAAAGCTCGCTTTTATTTAAATCTACCTTTATGCCTGGTAACTCTGCATTTGGGTCCCCCTTTAAACTCACACCCTGACATATCCTTCTGTCCCCTTCTCTATCTGTCGCTTTATTTCCCCTCTGTATCTCCTTCTCTCGCCCTTTCCATCTCTGCCGACCTCTACCTTTCTTTCCCTCTGTCTCTGTTTTTCTCTCCTTGTCTTTGTCTTTTTTACAGCCATTGAAATCAGTGTCCAGACAAACCCTCTGAGAAATTTACTTCATGTTTCTTTTTCAAGTGGTAAGTTCTTGTGGTTTTTCAGAATCTTTCTTTGTTTTGACAAATTCTGATTGTCTCTTTTAATTAGGGATGCACCAATACCACTTTTCAGAAGTACTTACATTTAGGTACTTGCCAGTACCGAGTACTGATATGAGTACTTAATAATACCATTACAGCTCTAATAATGACATCGAAAACATGTTTTATTTTCATTAGATGTTCCTCTTTTTCTGACTGTAACATTAAATATATAATATATAAACAGCATACTTTGCAGTAGAGTTGTTAATAATTAACTGATAGCATTGATCGGTCAAAATTCTTGTTGTCGGTTAACAGTTAAACATATATGTAACAAACAAATGTAATCAAACAAATATTAAAATAGGGCTGTCAAAGTTAACGCAATAAATCTTCTGGAGGTTGTAACGGCCTCCGTTTTCAAGCAAGTGGATGTAAGAGAAGATACTATCATATGAAACAAGAAAACCTAAAGAAACCATTGGTATCAACCATGTCATACTAGCTTGTCATGAAGAAGGTTAAAAAACGCTCCAAACTTATGCAAAATTTTGGCGAAGAAAAACTGTCATGGCCATTTTCAAAGGAGTCCCTTGACCTCTGACCTCAAGAAATGTGAATGAAAATGGGTTCTATGGGTACCCACGAAGTCTCCCCTTTACAGACATGCCCACTTTATGATAATCACATGCAGTTTGGGGGCAAGTCATAGTCAAGTCAGCACACTGACACACTGACAGCTGTTGTTGCCTGTTGGGCTGCAGTTTGCCATGTTATGATTTGAGCATATTCTTTATGCTAAATGCAGCACCTGTGAGGGTTTCTGGACAATATTTGTCATTGTTTTGTGTTGTTAATTGATTTCCAATAATAAATATATACACACATTTGCGTAAAGCAGCATATTTGCCCACTCCCATGTTGATAATAGTATTGTATAGTTGACAAATCTCCATAAGGTAAATTTTGAACAGATGAAAAATGTACGATCATTTTGCAATTAACTATGGACAATCATACGATTAATCGTGATTACATATTTTAATTGATTGACAGCCCTAATTAGAAATTAAAGAAAGAAAATATCTTTTTTTTTACCATGGGCACATTGTTAATTAATACAAAACTTCTGTTTTTTTTAATTATGGTGCAAAGTCCGGGTAATGAGCTGCCAGTACTTTTTCTGTTATTTTACGGATTTTTGAACGTGCCCTTAGTGGACGTAAATAATGGTGCCAGCTTGCCCCAATAGCACCATATGCAGCCCGTGAGTAGCTCCTGTCTACAGTGCTCTCCCTCAATACTGGTCCAGTTTCAGGTGTTGTCCCTATTAGTCAGTTAGACACAAAAACTATTAAACAAAATGGGGTCTAGGTTGAAAAATACTGAAGTTACCCTCAAATAAAACTACTTATTTGCACTGTGCAGGATTTCACCAAACCTGTGGAAGAAGTGATGTAAATTTTCAGTCATCATGAAAAATAACCCTGATATGCAAATAATTGTTCCCTGTATCACTTTGCATAACATGGAAAGTGCAGCTAAATCTCAACAGCTGCACATCTACAGTCACGGACTGAAAGAGAGGAGCAGAGAAGAGATGAGGATGGAAAAAGTTCTTCTCAGCATCGTCGCCCTGTCAGGCAAGAGTTTGACATATTTTTATTAATTTCCCATTTTTAATACTAGGTATTGTGGTATCCCTGTGACATTACTTTAGGTGTACAATAATCTCCCTTCTTTGATGTACAGTCTAACTTTAATGTAAAATGATCATCTACATTAGTGAGTTCAGTCATTTGTATTACATCTAATAAAAATGCATGTGTGTCACTACAGGGCTGTGTGCTGTCTCATCACCTGCTAAACGTCAATACCATTTTGTTTATGACCTGAAGACCATGACTGAAGCACAAAGTTACTGCAGAGAGAAATACACAGACCTGGCCACTATAGACAACATGGAGGATGTGAAGATCCTGAACAACATGGTGGATTTAAACAAAATGGTCAACCCAGATAACAGCCATGTGAGTTCACTTTTCTCTCTCTCAGTATGTCAGTGACAGGTGACGTAAAATCTGAGCCTACATAGTAACTAATAACTAAATATAGAGTAGTCCTCTCTAAAATGTATTAGAGTAGAATTATAAAGTGTGTTTATTATAAAGGTCCCTCGTTGTGTTTCACCAGACAGTGTTTTCCTGTTAAGCTGCAGTGGAGGGATGCTGACAAAAGGAGGGGATTTTGGATTAGAAAGACTGTAACTTTGGAAGATATCCACGAACATCAGAAGCTTCATATTAACTTCAGATCAAC
Organism: Sebastes fasciatus; assembly: GCF_043250625.1. Taxonomy (NCBI): domain Eukaryota; kingdom Metazoa; phylum Chordata; class Actinopteri; order Perciformes; family Sebastidae; genus Sebastes; species Sebastes fasciatus. Next base: position 29,065,692 of record NC_133802.1, on the reverse strand, counting down.
TTCTGAATATATTCTTACACAGAACGAGGACTGTGGATTTCATCCTTCCTCATTTACATTGAAAGTGCATTACAAGGGGACCTCTTAATGTCCAGAATGAAAAACAGGAAGCAAAACCTGTTTCAATGTTCGTTGTACCTGACTGTTGTTTTAAAACAGTCTTGAAAAATTATGAACCTATAATTTGCAAACTTAAACTCTGCTGTGAAAGTTGAGCCAGAGCAATCGTAAAATCCTCTAATAAAGACGTAGAGGATCAGACTGATAGGCAGTATCAAGACTGTAAATAGAAAATGGAAAATTAATGTACAAAATGTTGTCTTGAACAAAAGCTAGAGCAGGGTCTAATTCTTTATATCACAATGAAATATTGTTTTCAGGAAGCCTGGATAGGGCTGTATGATGACCAGGACAGCTGGAGGTGGTCACTGTCAGACACAAGTTTCTACAAACACGGAGAGACGGAGTTCAGACGATGGGCCTCTGGAGAACCGAACAACCTGAACAGTGGACAACACTGCGCGCAAATGTTTTTTGATGGAGAATGGGGTGACAACAATTGTGAAAACAAAGCTAAGGCAGTCTGCTTATATGTCAGAGGTGAGAATATTAACTAATGAAGTTTCCCTTCTCTGCTTCTCTTTGTTTTCATTATTTGGGCCTTTGTATAGTCAATCAGTCAAACTAACTTTATTTGTGTAGTACCTTTCATACAGGTTAGTGCAATTCAAAGTGCTTTACAGGTGAATGACAAGCTGATAATTAGACAGCACAAATGTAAACAGTAAAACTATTTGAGAGTAATGCACGCAAGAAATAGAAATGATAAAAAATATATTATAAAAACATTAAAACAGATAAAAAAAAGAAGAATAGATAAGAGAAAAACATTTTAAAACATGAAAACAATTAAAATGTTACTTCACTTCATTTATTCAACAGCTGTAGTTACTTTTCAGATTAAGATTCTACTTTAAAAAAAAAATGAGCAGTTTATAAAATACAATGCGTTGTTATATATCAAACCAGTGTTTCCCGACCTTTTTACCAGCCGCCACACTGGTTTTGTTCTCACCTTGTGAGTCTATGTGTGAGTCATCATGGCAAAATGTGATCCTGGAGACACCTATTGTAGCAGGAACTACCACAGAGGAGGTCTGAGTACTTTACCAGCTGTTTATACAGAATGGACAGATTCTGTCACTGCGATAACATCACAACCGTACAAGATGCAGTAACGAAACTTTACAGGAGTGTAGCTGAGATCAAAATTTGGAAAGATGGATGGGGTCTGAGCAAGGGGGGTAGGAAGTGGGGAATGGGACATTTATTTAAAGGACATTTTTATTCACGTGGAGAGACGGTTAAATACTCAATAACATGTATTAACATGATAATATCTGACATTTTTAGTTTTACAAATCCATTAGTTTATTGATGTGATTCCTTATATCAGTGGATTTATATTATATATTATGTTGCATGGATGGGAGGGTGTATGATGCCTCTTCACAGCACTTCACTGTGGTCTATTTTCAGGGCTGAATGTGACATTTATCTTGATCAACATCCCCATGACATGGACTGAGGCCCAGAGCTACTGCAGAGATCGCTACACAGACCTGGCCAGTGTGAGAAACATGGCAGATAACCAGAAGGTACAGGAGCTGGTACCTGCAGGAGAAAGCGTCTGGATCGGCCTTTTCAGAGACTCCTGGAAGTGGTCAGACGGAAGTAACTCCTCATTTAGGTACTGGAGAGCAGGGGAGCCTAACAGTGGGAAACAGAATTGTGTGGTTTCATCTTTTAGCCACTCTGGACAATGGGAGGACTGGCCCTGTGACGTCAAGAAAACATTCATCTGCTACAGTCCACGTGAGTGGTAACCCATGATTCAAATAGTATTCATATTTAGATTTAGGTTTACTTTAGCATCAAATATCCCAAATGATAATTTAACAAAATCAATAGAAAACATCAAGTTCTGGAGGATGTAACTACCACATGTTCCCTTTCATTGTTTAAACTGATGAAATTCTACTCATCATGTGAACAGAGAGTTTGTCATTTTCTTTTTCACAGCTACGACAAAGCAAGTGATAAAACTGAGTCTGCTGAAAGAGAACCCCTCTCTGGATCTGAATGACCCTGCTGTGATGGAGAGCATCTTGAAGCAGGTAAATCATGTTTTCTACTTTTATGTAAAAACAGAACAACTAAATGACCCTTAAAGGCAAATTAAATAAGATAAGATCAAAAGTCTGAGGCGGTAGGAAACAGATAAAAAGCTATATAAAATAATAAATACAGCAAAATAAGAACATTCAGTAAATGACATTCAAAGGCTGTATACAGTATGTTCATTACAATACTTTGGCCACATGACATGAGTTGAGTGTTGTGTAGGAAGCCGTGCAGAAGTAAACAGTCTAGTAGTGTCTAGTAGTCTAGTAGAAAGAGGGGGAAGTCAGAAACTACAACAGGTCGGCGCCATCTTAGGGAAAACACATGTATACATATGAAGCAGAGTGCTCCTACAATAGAGCTTCCAGATGAGTAAAACATAAATAACAATGCAGATTGTAATCTCTCTATGTGAGTGATAATGTTGAGGAGTTTTGTATCTCAGCTCAAACAGAGGCTGAAGGACCAGGGGGTGAATGACGACATCAAACTGAGCTGGAAGAAGCAGCCGAATGGAAAAGTCTTCCACAAGGAGAAGAAGAAGGACAAAAAGGATGAGTTTTAATGTTGAATTGCTCTGTCTGCTTTCATCAGAGAAAAGTGAATTTCTTTCCTCAAAGTCCTCATGTAACGGGTCAGAATAGAGCTGCAAACAATTAGCTGATTAATCAATTAGTCCCAACTATTTTGAAAATCAATGAATGCTTTTAGTCATTTTCCAAATGCCCAAATATTTGCTGCTTCCAGCTTCTCATATATGAAAATTTGATGATTTTCCTTGTCATATATGGTCATAAACTTAATGTCGTTTGTCTTTAGACTGTTGGTCGATTAAAACAAGACATTTGAATAGATCTGCTTGGGCTGTGGCAAATTATAACAGGTGTGTTTTACTATTTTCTGACATTTTATAGATAAAATATGATTAGATTAGATACAATACTGTACGATAAGATAAGATTTGACTTAAGACAACTCCAGAGAAAAAAACAACAACTAAAAAAGACGTTAATGTTGTGAAGAATCTTTAAAAGCTATTTTTATGAGAAAAACAACCTGCATCAAAGAGTAGTATTGCATCCCAAAATGAACATGAATAGGTAATACCTTCAAATTAGTTATACAGAACATAATACGTAATATTCTTATGCTATCACCTAATTAGGGATGCAAAACTTTAAGCAATTTCCCTAAAATTATTTATCTGACTTTTTATGTGATTGTAATATCTTCCACGCAAAAATGCCAAATATTAATTGCTTCCAGCTTCTCAAATATGAAGATTTTAGGCTTTTATTTGTCATATATGGTCATAAACTTAGTATCGTTGGGTTTTTAGAAATAAAAGTGCTCTCAGGAAAATGCCATTATGAAATAAAAACAGGCTTTTTCAATTTTTAATAAAAATGGTTTATTATGAAATAAAAATAATATACAATGAAGTAATGTTATGTTATTTAGAAAATTAATGATGTAATGACAATAATGAGTTTGAATAATTTCTTCTGTAATTTCACAAATTGTTGGTTCATTTATATATCTTTACACAGTTTTGTTGTGAGATAATTATTTCGTAATCTTTTTTCATGTATTGAATATTGAACACTTTCAATAATAGCTTCAATAAACCAGGATGGTCTTTTTCCTGACTTTCAACAGTTAATGGCTCGTGATCTACAAGTTTTTGAAAAAGTTCATTTTCTCAGAGAGCACGTGAGGGCAACGTGTTGTATACGTCATCACGTCTGGCTGTTACCATGGACAGGGAGTAGTCACAACACTCCTGACGTTAGTTAGCTGAACAACAATACCCTGTTAATTTCTTTAGGACTGGGTGAGTAAAACTTTGAAATAGTTTATATATTTTAATACATATATGAGTGTACTATATATGTGAATAGTTTTTGTAAGGCCAGTCACTCATTTAATTAATTTAGTTAATTCTACCCTATTTGAAATCTGGGCTTCATCCGCTGCAGAATGGTACCAAACACCGATATGATATAAACCACTGAATAAAACTTGATCAATTGAATTATAATGAACCGATTACACAACATAGACAAACCTTGTCAACGTAACATGTAGGTGTACAAACACTACAACAGCAAGGCCTATATATATATATATATATATATAGGCTGTATATATATATATATATAGGGCTTGTTGTTGTAGTGTTTGTACACCTACATGTTACGATAACAAGGTTTGTCTATGTTGTGTAATCGGTTCATTATAATTCAATTGATCAAGTTTTATATATAAAATATATATACAAATCAAACCGCTCCAGAGTTCACTTGACAGCGTTCCGAGGCGGACCAGAGAGCGGGTGTTTGGTTAGTGCCAGAGTTCAAATCCGGCATTCACACCAGCCCAACTGAAACGCACTAAGGGGGTAAACGCTCCAGGGTTCGGTTCAACCGGACTAAACAAGGTTGGTGTGAACGTTCCCTGAGTGGACGTAAATGATGGTGCCAGCTTGCCCCAATAGCAACATATTGCAGTTTCTCCTTCAATACTGGACCAATTTCAGATGTTGTCCCTATTAGTCAGTGAGACACAAAAACTATATATTAAAAAAATGCGGTCTAGGTTGAAAAATACTGAAGTTACCCTCTAACAAAACTATTTAGTTCCATCTCCTGAGTGGTCTCCCTGCTCTCTGTCCAACCTTGAGACGGCTCTTAACAGCTGATATGTTACCTGAATGTTTACATCACTTTCTTAAAATGAATACTAATCATTCATCACAGATAAACTTTATTACATTCATCATATACATACATATTATTTGACCTCTGCATTTAATCCATCTTAAGCATTGGCAGCAGCGGGCTGCTGTGAAGCAGTTTGGTGAGCAACTTGGGTTTCAGTGTCTCGCTCACGGACACCTTCATCTGAACATGATCTGATGCATGATATTGTTGCACAACTCGTACCATAAAAGAATACTTTCCTCTTTACATGTGATCAATATTGGGGGCATTTATTATTTGCACTGTACAGGATTTCACCAAACCTGTGGAAGAAGTAATGTCAATTTTCAGGAGCCTTCATCAAAAATTCAGGAGCGTTCATCATGTTTGAACCATCAAACCAAATATCAAAACAGCCTAACAGCCTGTTCAGTACATATAAGCAAACATACACTCACCGGCCACTTTATTAGGCACACCTTTTCAATTGCTTGTTAACACAAATAGCTAATCAACTAATCACATGGCAGCAACTCAATGCATTTAGGAATCTAGAGGTGGTGAAGACGTTTTGCTGAAGTTCAAACCGAGCATCAGAATGGGGAAGAAAGGGGATTTAAGTGACTTTGAACGTGGCATGGTTGTTGGTGCCAGACGGGCTGGTCTGAGTATTTAAAAAACTGCTGATCTACTGGGATTTTCACGCACAACCATCTCTAGGGTTTACAGAGAATGGTCCGAAAAGAGAAAATATCCAGTGAGCGGCAGTTGTGTGGACGAAAATGCCTTGTTGATGTCAGAGGTCAGAGGAGAATGGGCAGAGTGGTTCGAGATGATAGAAAGGCAACAGTAACTCAAATAACCACTCGTTACAACCAAGGTATGCAGAATACCATCTCTGAACGCACAACACGTCCAACCTTGAAGCAGATGGGCTACAGCAGCAGAAGATCACCCGGTACTAGCACCAGCCACTTTATTAGGTACACCTTGTACCTAATAAAGTGGCCGGTGAGTGTATATATCAGTCACCATGAAAAATAACCCTGATATGCAAATAATTGTTGCCTGAACCACTTTGCATAACATGGAAAGTGCAGCTAAATCTCAACAGCTGCACATCTACAGTCACGGACTGAAAGAGAGGAGCAGAGAAGAGATGAGGATGGAAAAAGTTCTTCTCAGCATCGTCGCCCTGTCAGGCAAGAGTTTGATATATTTTTATTGCTTTCACATTTTTAATACTATGTATTGTGGTATCCCTGTGACATTACTTTAGGTGTACAATACTCTCCCTTCTTTGATGTACAGTCTAACTTTAATGTAAAATGATCATCTACATTAGTGAGTTCAGTCATTTGTATTACATCTAATAAAAATGCATGTGTGTCACTACAGGGCTGTGTGCTGTCTCATCACCTGCTAAACATCAATACCATTTTGTGTATGACGTGAAGAACATGACTGAAGCACAAAGTTACTGCAGAGAGAAATACACAGACCTGGCCACTATAGACAACATGGAGGATGTGAAGATCCTGAACAACATGGTGGATTTAAACAAAATGGTCAACCCAGATAACAGCCATGTGAGTTCACTTTTCTCTCTCTCAGTATGTCAGTGACAGGTGACGTAAAATCTTAGCCTACATAGTAACTAATAACTAAATATAGAGTAGTCCTCTCTAAAATGTATTAGAGTAGAATTATAAAGTGTGTTTATTATAAAGGTCCCTCGTTGTGTTTCACCAGACAGTGTTTTCCTGTTAAGCTGCAGTGGAGGGATGCTGACAAAAGGAGGGGATTTTGGATTAGAAAGACTGTAACTTTGGAAGATATCCACGAACATCAGAAGCTTCATATTAACTTCAGATCAACTTCTGAATATATTCTTACACAGAACGAGGACTGTGGATTTCATCCTTCCTCATTTTCAATGTTCGTTGTACCTGACTGTTGTTTTAAAACAGTCTTGAAAAATGATGAACCTATAATTTGCAAACTTAAACTCTGCTGTGAAAGTTGAGCCAGAGCAATCGTAAAATCCTCTAATAAAGACGTAGAGGATCAGACTGATAGGCAGTATCAAGACTGTAAATGGAAAATGGAAAGTTAATGTAAAAATATTGTCTTGAACAAAGGCTAGAGCAGGGTCTAATTCTTTATATCACAATGAAATATTGTTTTCAGGAAGCCTGGATAGGGCTGTATGATGACCAGGACAGCTGGAGGTGGTCACTGTCAGACACAAGTTTCTACAAACAAGGAGAGACGGAGTTCAGACGATGGACCTCTGGAGAACCGAACAACTGGATCAGTGGACAACACTGCGCACAAATGTTTAGTTCTGGAGAATGGGGTGACACCAGTTGTGAAAGTCACTTGAAGGCAGTCTGCTTATATGTCAGAGGTGAGAATATTAACTAATGAAGTTTCCCTTCTCTGCTTCTCTTTGTTTTCATTATTTGGGCCTTTGTATCAGTCAAACAATCAAATTAACTTTATTTGTATAGCACCTTTCATACAGGTTAGTGCAATTCAAAGTGCTTTACAGGTGAATGACAAGCTGATAATTAGACAGCACAAATGTAAACAGTAAAACTATTTGAGAGTAATGCACACAAGAAATAGAAATGATAAAAAATATATAATAAAAACATTAAAATAGATTTAAAAAAAAGACGGCTTTTTACCAGCCGCCACACTGGTTTTGTTCTCACCTTGTGAGCTATGTATGAGTCATTATGGCAAAATGTGATCCTGGAGACACCTACTGTAGCAGGAACTACCACAGAGGAGGTCTGAGTACTTTACCAGCTGTTTATACAGAATGGACAGATTCTGTCACTGCGATAGCATCACAACCGTACAAGATGCAGTAACGAAACTTTACAGGAGTGTAGCTGAGATCACAACTAAGGCTGAGTTCAAAGATGGATGGGGTCTGAGCAAGGGGGGTAGGAAGTGGGGAATTGGCAATTGATTTAAAGGACATTTTTATTCACGTGGAGAGACGGTTAAATACTCAATAACATGTATTAACATGATAATATCTGACATTTTTAGTTTTACAAATCCATTAGTTTATTGATGTGATTCCTTATATCAGTGGATTTATATTATATATTATGTTGCATGGATGGTAGGCTGTATGATGCCTCTTCACAGCACTTCACTGTGGTCTATTTTCAGGGCCGAATGTGAAATTTATCTTGATCAACATCTTCATGACATGGACTGAGGCCCAGAGCTACTGCAGAGATCGCTACACAGACCTGGCCAGTGTGAGAAACATGACAGATAACCAGAAGGTGCAGGAGCTGGTACCTGCAGGAGAAAACGTCTGGATCGGCCTTTTCAGAGACTCCTGGAAGTGGTCGGACGGAAGTAACTCCTCAATTAGGTACTGGAGTGCAGGACAGCCTAATAACTACGCTGGGATACAGCCTTGTGTGGCTGCACACTTCGACTCTGGAAAATGGAATGACGTTTCCTGTGACGTCAAGAGAGCATTCATTTGCTACAGTCCACGTGAGTGGTAACCCATGATTCAAATAGTATTCACATTTAGATTTAGGTTTACTTTAACATCAAATATCCCAAATGATAATATAACAAAATCAATAGAAAACATCAAGTTCTGGAGGATGTCACTACCACATGTTCCCTTTCATTGTTTAAACTGAGGAAATTCTACTCATCATATGAACAGAGAGTTTGTAATTTTCTTTTTCACAGCTACGACAAAGCAAGTGATAAGACTGAGTCTCCTGAAAGAGAACCCCTCTCTGGATCTGAATGACCCTGCTGTGATGGAGAGCATCTTGAAGCAGGTAAATCATGTTTTCTACTTTTATGTAAAAACAGAACAACTAAATGACCCTTAAAGGCAAATTAAATAAGATAAGATCAAACTTTACTGATTCCCAGAGTTACAGCGGTACAAGAAACAGTCTGAGGCGGTAGGAAACAGATAAAAATCTATTTAAAATAATAAAGAAACTCCAGAAACTACAACAGGTCGGCGCCATCTTAGGGAAAACACATGTATACATATGAATCAGAGTGCTCCTACAATAGATCTTCCAGATGAGTAAAACATAAATAACAATGCAGATTGTAATCTCTCTATGTGAGTGATAATGTTGAGGAGTTTTGTATCTCAGCTCAAACAGAGGCTGAAGGACCAGGGGGTGAATGACGACATCAAACTGAGCTGGAAGAAGCAGCCGGATGGAAAAGTCTTCCACAAGGAGAAGAAGAAGGACAAAATGGATGAGTTTTAATGTTGAATTGCTCTGTCTGTTTTCATCAGAGAAAAGTGAATTTCTTTCCTCAAAGTCCTCATGTAACAGGTCAGAATAGAGCTGCAAACAATTAGCTGATTAATCAATTAGTCGCAACTATTTTGAAAATCAACGAATGCTTTTAGTCATTTTCCAAATGCCCAAATATTTGCTGCTTCCAGCTTCTCATATATGAAAATTTGATGATTTTCCTTGTCATTTATGGTCATAAACTTAATGTCGTTTGTCTTTAGACTGTTGGTCGATTAAAACAAGACATTTGAATAGATCTGCTTGGGCTGTGGCAAATTATAACAGGTGTGTTTTACTATTTTCTGACATTTTATAGATAAAATATGATTAGATTAGATACAATACTGTACGATAAGATAAGATTTGACTTAAGACAACTCCAGAGAAAAAAACAACAACTAAAAAAGACGTTAATGTTGTGAAGAATCCCAAAATGAACATGAATAGGTTAAATTAATGATGAACTAACAGTAATGAGTTTGAATAATTTCTTCTCTAATTCCACAAATTGTTGGTTCATTTATATATTTTTACACAATTTATTCGTGTGGCTATTTATTTCATAATCCTTTTTTCATGTATTTATATATCGAACACTTTCCATAATGCAATGAAATAATGACAATTAAAATAAAGATTTTAAACAATGAATGGTTTGTGATCTAAAACATTTTTTTTATAAAGGTACATTATCTCAGAGAGCACGTCAAGGCAACGTGCTGTTTACGTCATCACGTCAGGCTGTTACCATGGACACGGAGTAGTCACAGCACTCCTGATGTTAGTTAGCTGAACAACAAAACTCCGTTAATTAGTTAGTTTCTTTAGGACTGGGTGAGTACAACCTTGAATAATGTATATATTTTGATACATATATCAGTGTACTATATATTTGAATAGTTTTTGTAAGGCCAGTCACTCATTTAAACCGTATTAATGGAGCAATATAGCAGAATAATGGAAGATTAAACGGACAACAGCACAGTGAGGAAAATAGAGAGACTTCCTGTTCAGCTCCTCAGCCGTTTCCGGTAACACTTCACAATAAGGGTACATTAATTAACATTAGTTAATGCATTAATATGAGACATAAGTGAGCATTGGAAATGGACATCATATACTTCTATCATAATGTTTCTAAACCCTTATACACTTTTACAATTAATTTTAAATAATTCATTCATTCATGTTTATTTCTGTTTTAGTTTACACAAGAGAAGTGCTCGCCATCCAATCTCCAAATGTTTTTGATCCTATATCCCAGCATGTCTTTTTCGATGGTGTTCCTCAAGGTCTTGGTGTCTTAATGTGGTATTTTGGAGGGATTATTTATCATTTTTATTAATTCTCGAGTGGTAAAATATGGTTAAATTTAGAACCAAATCTGTGGAACAAATGGTATCAACCCCAGAAATTGCTGCAACAACTTACGAGACATAAGTGAGAATTGGAAATGAACATCATATACTTCTATCATAATGTTCTACGCCCTAATACACTTTTACAATTAATTTTAAATAATTCATTCATTCATGTTTATTTCTGATTTATGACTACTAGGATAATCACAGCCTCATGAAACTTTACAGCTACAAAATAGAGACCTAGAGCATTTAGAGGATGGATGGCTCTCCTAGCTAGATTAACAATAAGGGGTTTTCTGAGCAGTTTACACAACAGAAGTGCTCGCCATCCAATCTCCAAATGTCAAAAGTTTTTTTTTGATTCCATATCACAGCATGTCTTTTTCTATGGTGTTCCTCAAAGTGTTGGTGTCTTAATGTGGTATTATGGAGGGATTATTTATCATTTTTATCTGGCTGCTCCATGTGTTTGAATAAACTTCACTGTCAACTCTTTTATAAAAGATGGAGACTGTACTGGAGTCAGACGATGAGGAGCAAGTCAGTGGTGGAGAATCACAGGAGGAGGAGGAGGATGAGGAGGACCTACAGCCGATGAAGCTGGAGGGAACTCTCCATGTTTCAGCTCCTCAGGAGCTTCTGTGAGCGTCCACAACTCATAAACACACCACACACACTGAAGGAGTCCTTCAAATAACTAATCAATTATTAGGGATGCACCAATACCGATACCGGATCGGATATCAGGCCGATACTGACTCAAATAGCTGGAACAGTTATTGGTGACAATGGATCTGATCTCTTCAATTCTATTCTATATTTATATACTATATATATTATTTATTGGAATTGGAATTCCTGTTTAAGTTTTGACCACATGAAAAAGGTTTACACTTGAACTGTAATTCCTGTTCATTTTGAAGATTTTCTTAACAAGTTGCTGGTGTATTTTAATAATAAATAACAATTCAATAAATGTATATCTATGTATTTATTTGTTACATTTTGTTTTACAGAGATAGGAAAGAAATGTTTAAGTCAACCCTAATGTTGCCTTATACGTAAAAGAATGATCCCAGTCACTTCCACACAGTGAGGCATACAGATTATTAATTAAACACTGGTATCTGATCGGTACTTGGTATCGGGACTGAAAATGTCGGATTGGTGTATCCCTTTTTTACTATATGTTGTGTTCAATGTATCTATTAATATATTTAAGCCTGAAACAATTTTGATAATGAATTGTTTATTTAACTTTTTTTTTTACTTTTTTAAACAAAATTGTCTTTTATGATTGTAAAGTGAATATCTTCAGGTTTTGAACATTTGAGACAAAACAACCTATTCAAATATCTCAACTTGTGCTCAGAGAGAATAGAGTGCTCCAGGGAGGACGTATTTTTCTAGGCCAACCAGGAAGTTAGCGTCGCTCTGAGTCCCCTCGACAAAAAGCCAATGGGATTATTCCATTGGGTTTTGGGTTATTGCAGAAAATAAGCTCTGTGGCAAACAAACGTTTATGATACTTGCACGTTTTGTTCAGCCAGATAATCTCCACAAATGAACACCACTTGTATGATTTTTGTAGTGTGATTGCAATCGGCAGAAGTAAAAAGCTAACGTTACGCTGTAAACGAACTACGACACAATCGCATGAGCGCGAGTATACACAACGAGGCTTTAATTGAGGACGAGTCGACCTGATGAAGTTTAGTAGTCTCATTTAGCCACTTGTTAGCAACCACCTTTTTTAAGACACTTTAAGGCTTCTCTCAAGCTTGTGTTAACCACAGACCTTATTTCAGGCATCTAACTAAAAGCTCATTGACTCCCAGACAAAGGAACAGGAAGTGCTAAAAATGCTAACTCATTTCTGGGTTTTAGGGTTCATTCCTGAATCACTCTATGTGCTGGGCAAGACCAAACAATTAATCAAGAAAATAATTTGCTCCGGATTAGTACTTTGTGCACTCAAAATATAAACTCATGCACTTTCATTTACTCCCTGTATTAATAGTGTTATCAGCTTTAATTCCATATGGACCACGTGGACTTGATACAGTTTGATTTAGATTTTGGACTGAGATACGTAGAAGTACTTCAGGGTTGATTGTTAAAAACAACACTGTTGTCTTTACAGATTACAATAGATTGTTTTACCTTTGAAACTTTAATGCTACTGCCAATTAGCTCTGCATCTAATGATTACTATTTACTATTACTATTAATCTTATGAATTTGATAATGATTGATGATGGATTCGGAATGGAATTTTTGTAATTTTTGCTTGAAAAGTGACTTAAACGATCAACCGATTGTTGCATTTTAATTGTCTTTTGATTGATTAATAGACTCATTGTTCCAGCTTACAGCAGCTGTCATCCAATTCATGACAGGTCTTTTTTTTTTCAGAGGAGAGACTTCGCCTCTCTATATGAAAATAAATTGAATTGAATTGGAGGTCACAAAAAACCTTATTTCCAATAAAAAACTGCAGATCTCATTAAAATATTCTTTTATTACCAAGGTGTGGGATGACGGGTATAAGACCTTATTATGACCGTTTTATTCACTGTCTTCAGTAGCCTGAAGTTGGACCAGGCAGGCGAGCTGTATCCTGAGTCCTACAGGGTTAACTCCCCCGACGAGATTCGACTGTTGGCCATCGCCGACAACTTCCAGCGTCAGTATTCACACTTGTACCCCGACCGCAAACCACTGCTGCTCTGCCCCATCAACGAATGTGGTGTTAAGGTAACACTAACAAACCAACTCAACTTTTTGCTTCTGTTTTTCTCTCGCAGGAAGAGAAATGCCACCTGGTCCTCAGGAGTCGTATTACAGAAACTTCACTTGCAGATCCTATCTTAACTGTTTGGTAACCGTGGTAACAAGGGTTAGGACCTGACATGGCCGGTTTAAGGGCCCAGACACACCAACCCGGCATCAGAGGACAAGCGGCGATGAAGGCGGACTCTTGAGTTGCTTCACATCGCCTTTGTTTTGGCCGACAAGTTGCATTTGAACACACTGCAAAGACTACAGCTGACGGCCAGTTAGCGCGTACGTTCTGCGCCTGCGTGACAGGAAATATCTCTCCACACCAGCAGGTGGAGGTAGTCTTTATTCGTCATTCAAAAAGGGAAACCGGAACACAGAAAACGGTGGATATACAAGCCGCTGTTATGATACGTACATGAAACAAAGCAGTGTCTGCCGACCATTTTCACACCACTCTCACTCACCACTTAGCTTCATTCCAGATGGCCATGTCGCATGTCCCAGTCAGTTGCTAGGTAATAGACATAAAAGTTGATAAGCAATGTTGGATTCTGTATTTAGGATTTCCTAACCTAAGATAAAATAGGATGAAGTGAGATAAGATAGGATTCCTGAAGTTAGTTAGGATTTGCTTCAGAAATACCAAATTGGGAAAAATCTTGAATTAAGACTTAAGATAAGAAGTTTCTGTAATACGGACACTGATCTTCAAACATCCCATATACTATATGTATCTCCTCTGTCTAATTCCTGTGTATATTTCTCTAATATTCAGAAGTTTGTGTCCATGACTCTTCGGCCCACACCGACAGTCTACCCTGAACTTTTTACCTGGGAGGGCTGTGCCTCCTTCGTGGCTGACTTCCTGTCTCTGGACCCTCTGGAGCCGCCTGTGGACCTGGTGAGGAAGGCAACACTTAATTAGATCTTTAGATCCCTCTTAGTCATGGGCTGCGGTTGAAAAGTAAAAAAATTAAGTCCTAATGTCATATCCTAATCTCGTTTCCTTGACCTCGATGGAAAACGTCATGAGGTCAAAGAAAGATGTGAAGGAGAATTCAGAAGGACTTAAGAAAAGACAACCGTGGTGTTGAGAGAATCCGACTGCACTGACACTAGGATACATAATTATGGTGTGAAGGAACTGGCCTTCTACCTCCGAGAGGTCAAGGCCCAGTTACGTGTTGGTTAATCTTGTGTGACAAAGAGATTTTCCAAACAGACGGGTTAAAGCATAATAATACAATTTATTCCGAACAATCAATGTTGCATAAGTAAAATAAAAGAGTTTACAGATATCTGGATCCAATCAACGTGTCCCTGACAACATACAGTGCATGGGTCAGTTCGTGAAGTCTGAACCCCGAGCCATCCCTGATCCAGCCTATTCATGGTTTACACAATATTAATATTCATGAGCTTATGGCACGTGATGTTTCTGCTGCATGTCTTCTTCGTTATCTCCTTCTGGCTCCTTTCTCTCTTTGACCTTGCAAAAAGAACAACACCTGCCACCTCCCTTTCCTCGCAATCACTCCATTCACAACAAATCCAACAGTCAGGTTATTGCAGGTCATTGTAAGCACTTTTGCACATAATAAATCCAACAGGTGTGACGGCGGCGGATGTTCGTGACGCGGGTCTACCGTGGTAAAATTACAATGTTCTGATGATGGACTACAAAAGGCTCTGGCTCCCCCAGTGCATTATTAGATAGCTCCTTCAGTGACGGCTGCTTCACCCGCTGTGTGTGAAAGAGATACAGCAGGTCCTTCTGCTACTGGAACACTTTACATCAACATATAATAAAGGAGTATCTGACCTAACGTGGACATTATAAGGTGGACGGCATTATCTCCTTTCCTTTGGTAAAGGATGGTCCAGTGTATCCTATGCTAAATGAGATAATTATTGAAGTATTGAAGCACCTTTCCTTAACATTTAGAGGATTCAAACAGCTCTTATAATGGCTGCTACTGAGATATTTATGGGTCATTTCACTCCGTTAGGAACCTTCCTAAGAGAAAAAGACTTTCGACCGCACCCTTAATTTGTAAGGCAGACTTTCTGTTCTCTTTCTGGTGGATGAAGAAAACCCTCTAAGAAAATATATTTGCATAGTGGAGACTTATTTTGTGTGTGCGTGTGTGTGTGTGTGTGTGTGTGTGTGTGTGTGTGTGTGTGTGTGTGTGTGTGTGTGTGTGTGTGTGTGTGTGTGTGTGTGTGTGTGCTGTCCCAGCCCAGGTGCATGTCCTCCTCCAGCTTGGTGCTGCAGCGTCAGAGAGCCTCCTGTTTTGAATCTGCAACCCTGCTGTGCAGCCTGCTGCTCGGCGCCCACTACGACGCTTACTGCGTCAGCGGCTACGCTGTCAAAGAGATGTGTCTGCTCGACCAGAGCCTGCAGGAGTGCCCCCTGCTGGACACCGAAGTCAAGGTAACTGGTGCTCTTGGTTCCAGTGTACATTACTGCATAATTACTGTACATATAAAGGGCGGTGAACAGCTTGTACACATCCAGTGTTTCCTCCACAGATCGGTGACTCACAGATATGTTTGCTCGGTTGTTCTTTGTGTTTGTATGAGCAGAGTGTGATCTCTGAGCAGGAGCCACAGGAGAATAAATACACAGTGAAACCGCTGAGGGAGCTGAAGAGTCACTTTGTGATGCAGCAAGAGAAGAAGAAACAGGAAGCAGAGGTTGCGTTGCTTCAGGAACAAATACTACAAGAGGTAACACATGGATGTACAAAAAGAACTGGATACAGCTTTGTGGGCGGGCTCCCGTTCATTCCTATGAAAGTTGCTCAGTGGCGCATGAAGCCAAAATGGCTCGACTGCCGAGGGATAAAGTACCAGGATCATCCGATGATCTTCCACATCCGTTGAACCCATAGAGCAGGCGCAGTAGCGTTTCCTTTAACTCCGCTTCCAAGCCCTCGCTCCGGCCTCGGTCTGGGTCTCATTCACATAAACAGAGGAAGGAAAATAACTCTGAATTCAGCTACTAGTGCATTTTACAACTTTTAGGACCTAATAATTTAAATAAGGGCTATTCAAGTGTTCGTAATGGGAAGTTGATTTACCCCAAAACAAATTATCCTCTGAGTTACAGACGTCTATGGTGAAAAGTCTTTTTGGGCCCAATGGCATCACGTGACGGACACGGAAGTTGTAATTCCACCGTTTGGCCACCACGAAAATTTGCATCAAAGCCCGGCGCTCTTCCTGGGGGCTTGAGGTAACATGATATTTGGCTGGACCGCAGAGGGCCAGCCCTACAAACACAAAAGTCTGTCAATGACCGACTGAGTGATGAGGTTACACGATTGCTCGGCCAATCATGTTGGCGTTTCCTCATTGGTCATTGCCCCTTTAAAATGAAAAGGTGGGAACAATGAGTTTTGAAATGGCGGGGGGCAGCTTTGGATGATGTAGGCTAATCCCCACAGGATTTTGAGAGACTGTGGTGGGTGACCTCAGACCGTCTAGGGGGTGTTGTGGTCATGCTACCCCGGAAGAAAATTTAGAACATTTTAAAGTTAAAGTTGCAGTGGGTAGAAATGGAGCAAATATGATTAAGAAAAGTTATTTTTATAAACGGTCACTATATCCTGACAATAGTGCATGAGACAAGTAACCTAGTAACCTGAAAAAAATCATGTGCATCTGTGACCTCCGGTGCTCCTAATGACATCTGCAAGATTTCACAGACCAGAGGAAAACAACCAATCAGAGCTGATCTAGAGTCTGCCGTCTATGAGCAGCTGTCAATCACTCGCCAACTCTGATCAAACGGTCAAACTAGGCAGCGCTGATCAAATATTAATCAATATTCTGTTACTGTAATGTGTATTTCTCTCCTCAAATGTTTTCAGAACCATCTTGTAGTGCACTGTTTAGCTGTAAAATGAGAAAGTTTCGGAGATGTTGTGATCAGTTGAGGAAATATCAAGCACCGCCCACCAGCCTGAGCACAACCAATAGGAACACTCTCTCTATAAAATGACCTGTGATTGGTCAAAGTCTCTCGTCATGGGCTAGATTTTGTAAAGCCTGAAAACAGAGCCATGAGGAGGTGCAGAAGTCTAGTTTTCTCTCAGAGCACTTGAATTACAATATGCTGAAAGGTTGTTATGGAATTTTTGCCCAATGATGCCAAAAATATACTGCCTACTGCCACTTTAAATGCATCAATCTGGAGCACCTGTCTGTCTCTACTCTCCCTCCTTTGACCTTTGACCCCTTCTTTCCCATGATAAACAGGAGAGTGAGCAGCGACCTGCTGACCCACTGCGAGGACTGCGGGTGCACTGTTGGGTGCTGGTGCTGTCAGGGAGTCGGAGCGTCCAGGAGAACTTCTTCATCGACCCCCTGATCGGGAACAGCTACTCCACTGACGATGACAACTTCCTGGGCGTCGAGAGCGTGTGGAACAATCTCAACTACTACGTCAACATGCAGGACTGCACTTATGGCTGCGCTGTGAGTCCACGACCACTCCAGACACAATAATATACTGTTAGAGTCAGAATCAATGGAGATAATGGATCTGAAAGTGAGGGTGTCACTGGTCTGCTTATAATACCTCCGGGGCTCCGTGGATTTATAAAGGAAAGACATGAGATCCTATGCTTCCCCTGCTGGTTATAACAATAACAATAGGCTAATATTAATAATTATTACACAGCTTTGTTGAGTACTCGATTCTGATTGGTCAATCACAGCGTTCTACGGTCTGTTATTTCTTAATAGCAGACCATTGCTATGTATAACAGACTGTTGCTATCCTCAATAGAATGACACTATTTTATAACCACACTGTTGTGTGACGGTATAAACAGAATTATGACACTGATGTCCGAGAAATCAAAACAGCTGTGAAAAAAACACTGCATTGCGAAATACGAAAGTTTCGAATTCGGTTCGGATAGGCTCAAAGAGATTGATGGGTTCGAATTTCTAAATTGCCGTGAGATTTATTCCCACAAATTATTCACGTTTGGTCTGAAAAGACCTTGAAACTACATATATTCTATGTGTGTGTGTGTGTGTGTGTGTGTGTGTGTGTGTGTGTGTGTGTGTGTGAAGGATATGGTGTATGACCTGGAGGATCTAAAGACGTGGGAGCCGGTCCTGTACGGTGCAATATGCAAAAAGCAGCTGATTCTTGATGTCTTGAAGAAAAAGGACAGCAAGATGATGAACATCAGCAATGATGACGAGGTGTGTAGGTGTGTTTTTCTGTGTGTGTGTACATGTTTACATTTGTGTACTGTATATGTGTGTTAATACCCTCACCTTATGTAGCAGTTTGTGGATATTTAGACTTAAAAGAATGACTCAGAAGCAGAGCAGATATGATTAAAATTAGGACGGCAGAAGGCAGTCGAACACCTTCAAGGATAAGGCTGGTGATATCTTTCTTGTCAATAAATCCCAGTAAAGCCTGTTTGTTTGTTTTGAAGGAGGATGAGCAGCCACGAGTTCTTCAGATGCCACGATCCTGGGTCAGTTACATCACTATCTCAAAAAAAGGTACAGTAACTCCACATGAGTGCTATTTATCTGATGTACAGTGTACTGATACGGTACATTACCCTGTACACTCTAGTTAGTGTTTATATGTCATTACATTTATAAAGACGGAGATGTCGAGGATCAGAGCACAAAAACTGACAAAACATTACTGCATCAAGACACAAACATAAAACACCTTAAGGTTTAATATGTAACTTTGCCGCATTAAAATATCTAAAAAAGACTAGACCTATGTTATGTATGTTTTGTTGAGTTGTGTACTTAAATTATCCAAAATGTTTCCTACAATTTTCAAACCAGAGAAATCTATCATTTTAATCGAGGTGGACGTTTGTGCATTCGTCCGCGTTGTGGTTGTCTGCCGGCAGTTGTCATAAATAGATTTTTTATCTAGTTTTTAGCCACATCTTTACGAAACACTTTTTAGATCTTGGTGGTTTTTAACCAGATGACACATTTTAGTCATCGGACATCTGGATCTGTTTCTCAGACAAACAAGCTGAGCAAACGTTAGGGGCAGCTTGGCTCGCATCCCCTCCAGGACGTCCTGCGTCCGCCGAACAGCGTCTGAAAAACACAGATTTTTAAATGTGAAACTGCTTTATTCAGTGTTTTTACCGGTTTTAATCAGCGGGTCTGTTTGTTTTGGAGAGGAGGAGACCTGTGTGGTAAAAACCTCCTGAACGATGAACACTGAAGGAATCCTAACCGGGAGAAGCTGACCGACATGAAGACAACAACTCCCATGATCCCACGCTGCTTGATCACGTCACCAAACTCCCTCTGTTGTTATTGAGAGACCCGTAGAGGCAGAAAATTATATATTGCGCATTAGGACAGAAATATAATGAGAATTATTCAAATAAAGTGTAAAAAGACACATAGATCAGTGCTGATATCCAGCCCATCTGATGCTGTAAAGCCTCCACAAACTGCTGCCTATCCTTTCTTCTTCAGACCTGGAGACCCGCTGGCCGGGAGGACAGAAGGTGACCCACTACAGAAAAGCAAAGCTGGAGAAGTTTGCAGCGTACCTGAGATCAGACGGCCTAGTCACACTACTGACCACATACAAAGACCTGGACTGTGAGTGTTTAACACTTGCGCCTAACAAGGGGACATTTTTGGCTTTTTCATTTTTCCATAATTTTGTCTGTGTTAACCCTCTGGGACCGACAATAGACACGTTTTTTAAGATAGCACAAGTTAGAGAAACCTTTGACTTTTTAAAAATGATTTTTTTTCGGTACAAGGACGTATTTGACCATAGTCCCTACAGATCTGAGAAAAGTCTTAGAATGTGTCTGAATTTGTCTTTAGTGTGAGTACAGTTTAACAACAGAGCCCTGAACGTGTGTTGATTTAGGTTTATGTCGTTTGTGTGTGTTGAAGGCACTGAGATCATCATGGTGAAGGAATGGTATCAACACAGAAACGACCACCTGGAGGAGAGGGAGGTCAACAAGGTCGACAACTTCACCACAGAGCGCTTCAAACGTGGAAGACGTTTCCACTTTTTACGTAAATCTGCTCTCTACCGCTGTCCAGTTAAAACTTCACATCTCCAAAGACACGTTTTAACCGACCTGAATGTGTTCAGAAACAAACAAAAAAACAAACAGGAAAAACTATCTCTTTAGATTATGGTAAATGGACTTGCATTTATATAGAGCTTTTCTAGTCTTCCGACCACTCAAAGCGCTTTACACTACATGTCAGTATTCACCCATTCACACACTGATGGCAGAGGCTGTTAAGGTGCCAACTTTGCCCATCAGGATCTAATCTAAATACTCATTCACACACCGATGGCTATGCCTTCTAAAATGCCTGCTCAAGGACAAATCGACATGTGACCCAGAGCAGCCGGGGATCGAACCACCAACCTTCCGATTGGTGGACAACCCGTGCTACCCTCTGAGCCACAGCCGCCCCATTATCTCCTCTTATTGTTATTTCTTCTTCTATTCTTCTTACTTGTGAGCACACATAAAGGTAAAAAGCAGTTGCTGTGCCCCAATACCACACTACATACTAATCATTCTAAGCAGGTTTTGTAGTTTTTTTAATCCAGGAAAACAAAACACATTAATACCAAAAGGAAGTGTTAAATCTTTTGACAGAAAATTAGCTCTCTCTTGAGGTTTAATTGGCAATAGTTTGGAGTTAAATATTCACCATGTATGAAATGGTCTCCTGTGAGAACAAAACAGTAAAGTACTCTAATGTCTCTTGCACACAACATGTACTGCCAGGCTTGACTTCTGTTTAATCATGTAAATAGAGGTTTTTGGTGATTCAATATGCTGGACTACGGCGGCGTATTAGGGCCGTTGTGGGTAAAAACATATATGTATATTACGGAGCCGGGGGAGGGGTGTAATATTCAGAGAAAAAAACTCTGAATTTCCGAGATTTAAGTTGTCAATTTACAATAAAAAATAGGACATTCTCTGAGATTGAAGTGGTACATTTACAAGAAAAAACTCCCAAATTGGCGAGAAAAAAAACCTTGAATATTCTCTGAGATTATAAAGTGATACATTTGTGAGAAAAAATCTGAAATTCTCTGAGAATAAAGTCACAAATTTCCCGGAGAAAAAAAGTCTGAAAATATTGTGTTTTTTGGTCAAGGAACCACACCACTTCCTCATCAAATTATAGCAATAAGGAAATACTCGTCATTTGAGTCCAGAATCACCTTATTACCATAAGCATGGTTCAATTTCACGAGAAATTGCCGTGAGTTTTTTTCCGTAGGTTTAAGACTTTAATCTCAGAGAATATGCAAGTTCTTTTCTTGTATATTTGTGAGTTTTTTCTCATAGATTTGCTGAACAAACTGAACATATTCTAACAAGAACTTTATCTGAACAGTATCTATCACATTAACAAATAATTATTCAAATAATACTTAAAGCCACTATGTGTAGAATGTGAACATATACAACTTTGGCACCCCTCAGTTGTAATATTAAAAAAAGACACTAGCACACATTTATGTAGTGAGTTGTAAACCCTGTAACCTGTCATTTATTCATTTATGTCATTTATTTCCTAAATATTGCCTCCTGCTCAGTCCACAGGTACACAGACACCGAGCGAGAGATGGAGTTCAGCAGTGCTCGTGTTGAAAATCTGGTGCGGAGGGTGGAGTCGCCAGGTGAAATGACGGAGATCTTTGAGGGCCGGAACGACTTCCTCTACTACCGCAAGCTCGTCTTTGACAAACACGTCCGGTTTTCAGAACCATGTGTGGACATTGATGTGGCTGACCGACTGCTGCTGCAGGTAAAAATATGCAAACAAGAAGAGAAGAAATTCATCAACTCAGGATATAACCTTACATCTTTGACTGTACAGTTTTTCATAGTAGCTTCTACTACATGTTGATCACAAACAACTTATTGTCAACAAATCCAATGAAAAGACAAAAACCATCAACATGCTCGTCCATCTCTCAATAAAGAGCCGAAGTCTCTCTATATGTTCTGACTTCCTGTCTGTGTCTCAGCTCCTAGCCCATTGGTTCTTACTGAAGACATTAAATTATGAAAAACACCTAAAAGAGCTGGTCCCTGTAGTTTTTAGTAAATGTAACTCTTTAACTATGCTCCGAAATTATGTAATGCCCTACCATCTCGACGGACTTTTTAAACTTAACAGGATTCTTATGTGCCTGTGTGTGTGTTTGCAAACAGAAAGTGGTGGAGCGATTCCACAGGAACAGATCCAAACCGGCCAACGCAGACGTGGCCGAGCGAGTGTTCCTGTTGGCAAAGAGACGGATCGAAGTGACCTATCACTTAGAGGATCACAGATTTATCCCTTCAAAGAGGAGCTTCATCAAACCACAAGAGTCGACGGAAAATAAGAAGGCCGAGGACTTCACACCTGACATGGTCTCCAGCTTCCAGGTACAGACAACAATAAGATACACAGTCCATTTCACTGCCTTTCAAAGTAAAAGTCTTGGAGTTGTTTCTGGGATCACACTCCAATAATAACATGTCTGTTTGTGTTGGGGCGGGTCAGGTGGATCCATCTGAGAAGCCTCTTACGACCCCGATTCTGTGGGAGATGCTGGTGGCCCTGATGAAGGATGAGGAGAAGGTGGTTTTCCAAATCAGGGAGTCTAAGAATGAGGTAACAGTCAGTCCTCTTTCTTTAATAACATGTCATGGAAAGGATCTTTTGAAGTAGACTCAGGGGCGAATTCACAAAGAATGGATTGCGGCCGCTGATAGCACCATGAATTGCTCATCACTTGCAACCGCTATCTGCCCCGTCTCAAGGTCCAATTCACCAAATATATTGCACTAATGATATTACAGTGCAAACACACCCATAGATATCTGCAGCTTCGTGCAGTTTGCCCTTTTTTTTACGGAGGGAGAGGGATGCAGTTATCTTTTATTCATTTATATAATAATCTTGTTTTTATTTATTTTTTTCTATTTTCTTTAAATGACATGGAGGGGGGCTTTATTAATTTATTTTTCATGACACAACTGTCACTGCATCCCAAAATATATGAGCTTGAGCGGACACCCCTTATAAATGTGCTTCACCAACATTAATAATTTCACTGTAACTGCATGTGGCTAACTATGGAGGACAGAACCCGCCAAAATAAAAAATAAATGAATAAATAAATCAATGACTCGAAAAAATAAATAAATATTATTCATTAAATATAGCAAAAATAATATTAAAAATATATGTAGCCATTAATTAATTGATAAAATGTGACATTCTGTTTAGAAGTTTGGGGAAATAAATAAGGGTTGAAATGTAAAGGGAAAATCGTGCAAAAATAAATAAATGCATTAATATAAATAAATACATTCATTAAAAAATAAATAAAAAACAAATTCATAAATAAATAAATAAAAAGAATGCAAAAATGTATAAACAATTTAAAAATGTATAAAAATAAATAGATAAATGAAAGGGAAAATTAAACAGAAGAGTAAATAAATAAGGGAATTAATACAAAGATAACTAAATAAAGAAACAAATTAAAACAGGAATATCAATTTAAGTCACATTTTATAAATTAATTAATGGATATATTTATTTTTAATATTATTTTTGCAACATTTAATGAGATATTTATTTATCAAATCATTTATTTATTTATTCATTTGTTTTTGATTTTGGCAAGTTCCGTCCTCCATAGCTATCAGCATCGATCTTTGTGAATTGGACTGTTTTTGTAATGAGGCTCATTTGCATAGAAAGTGGCCAACTTTGCTCCAAATATCAGTATATTACCTCATTGAAATACGTCCAAACAGCACAGGAGCACTGAGATGTTATTTGCTTGGCAGCCCAGTTAGGGGTGCATTGAGAATTACATAGTTTCTTTTTGTCTTGCTTGTGCAGGTTTAGCGGCACCAAAAGCCTCACAATCCTTTTGTTATTCGCCCCTCAGTCTGGTCTAACCCTCACTCATCCCACCATCAGTCCTTGCCAACTCCTGCAGTCAAACATTTCCCAGTTTATCACCAGTAAGGTCCCCATGAAGAGCTGACAATGTGATGAACCTTGAGTTTATAGAACATTGTGGTGTTGCTACTTGTACTCAAGTTAAGGAACATTCATGTGTGAGCAGGTGAAAGACATTTTGGCCTGCAGAGTGCAGGAGGAGGCAGACGTTCAGCTTAACGTCTCCCCATGGACGACGACCAGAGCTTCCAGGGCCCGCAGCCAGAGACAGGAAATGGTGAGACAAACACACACACACACACACACACACACACACACACACACTGAAACTATACATACCCTACTCTACTGTACTATACTTACCTACCAACCTACCTCATCTTACCTATTTACAATATCTATTTACCTACTCACTGAATAATTCCTGTATATAATATACATTAAAAATTGCCACACTTTTGTCTGGCAAAAGTAGAGTAGAGTAGAGTGTCGGTGGCGTCTTGTGTCGACCATTTCTCTGCCGTTGCAGGAGAGCCTGGCTGCGGAGGAGCAGATGTGGCTGCAGGAGAAGGAGAAGGACCTCCTGGCTGCCCTCCTGATCCGGCTGGACATCACAGAGACTTTGAGCGCCGAAGACGCCAAGCAGCTCCACCACGACTGTTTGGCCGAGTATAAACAGAGACTGGTAGAGCAGGCCAACCTCAGTCAGGAACGCTATGAAAAGGTACAGCACAAGTTACTCATGATGTATATTATACCCCTTTTCCACAGCAGATACTTAAGGAAATGTGATGTAACGTGTAACCATGGGCAGATTATGAGACACGCAAAAGACCCCACCACATCTCAAGTGCAAGACACACAGTTGTTGAGCCTCTTTTTATAGTCATTTTGTGTCTCTTTGTTGTCATTTTGCGTATCTTTGTAATAATTTTGTGTCTCTTTGTAGTTGTTTTGTCTTTGTAGTTGTTTTGTGTCTCTTTGTGTATGTTTTGTGTCTCTCTGTAGTTGTTTTGTGTCTTTTTGTAGTTATTTTGTGTATCTTTGTGGTTATTTTGTGTCTTTTTGTAATTCTTTTGTGTCTTTGTTTTGTGTCTCTCGCCTACCAAACAGAACATAGTGTAGTATAGTATAGTATAGTATAGTATAGTCTGTTTAATGACATCTGAAGCATCCTGTTTGTAAAATAGAGTGGAAACCTAGAGAGACTCACAAGGTTCCTAAAGGTTCAGGACATGAGAAGCCTCAGGTTACAGTGTGTGACGTCTCTGCAGTGAAGATGGGCCGTCCAAGTCGCAAGGTCTCAGCTGGTTTTATCTACTGCATCATGTGTATCTGACGGTTGAATATACAGTATTATATACATTTTTCTAAGGAGACATGCTATGCTATGTGTTGTGTATATTGTGTATTCATAAGAACCAATCCTGGCACCTTAAAGATGTAGTTGTTTTTTTAATTATAAGTTCATAAAAATCTGTGTTTAGGAGACACAGGAGCTGCAGAGGAAACAGCAGTGGTACCAGAGGAACCAGCTCAACCTGACCAAAGTACAGGAAGACGAGTACAAGACCTACTGCTCTGAGAAAACACTACAAATCCATGTCGCCAAGAAACGCCTCAGCATGTACTTACAACCATAAAAAACACACACACACACACACACGCTTTTTAACAATTTAAAGTCAAATAATGATCCAAAAGCATTGCTCGGCTAGCTGTTACTGCAGAAAATGAACATAAAGCCTTTTGATATGATAATTATATGATCATTTGTGTGTGTTTATTCCAGTTACAAGGAAGCAGCTCCTCAGAAGTACCAAACTCTGGATCAGAAGCTAAAACGAGACCATCGACTGGCCCCTCACGCCAGACACCTGCCTCCTTTTTAAATACTATATGTAGTGTGTGAATCTTATACATGTACCTACTTTCCTATAGAGGATGATTAAGAGATTGACATTTGCACATGATCTTTTTCTTGTTTGTAAGTCTTTATCATAAAGTCCATCTGTGTTATATGATTGTATAAACAACCAATTCATTTTTTTGAGAAGGTTTCTCATTCTGAGATATTAAGTCATTATTTTTAGATACTAAGTCATTATATTGAGATGCTAAGTCATTATTTTGAGAAAGTTTCTTATTATTTTGAGATACAAAGTCCTTATTTTAAGATACTAAGTCATTGTTTTGAGTTACTAGGTTATTATTTTGAGATATTAAGTCATTATTTTGAGTTACTAAGTTATTATTTTTGAGATACTAAGTCATTATTTTAAGAAAGTTTTGCATTATTGTGTGATATTAAGTCATTATTTTGAGTTATTAAGTTGTAATTTTGAGAGACTAAGTCATTCGAACAATACTAAATCATTATTTTGACATACTTACTCATTATTTTGAGATAAAAAGTCATTAGTTTGAGAAACTAAGTCATTATTTTGAGATTAAAAAAAGTCATTATTTTGAGATACTAAGTCATTATTTTGAGATACTAAGTCATCATTTTTGAGAAAGTTTATCATTATTTTGCAATGTTTAGTCATTATTTTGAGTTACTAAATCATTATTTTGAGATACTAAATCATAATTTTTGAGAAAGTTTATCATTATTTTGTGATATTAAGTCATTATTTTGAGAAACTAAGTCATTATTTTGAGATACTGTCATTATTTTGATATTAAGTCATTATTTTGAGAAACTAAGTCATTATTTTGACATACTAAGTAATTATTTTGAGATACTATGTCATTATTTTGCAATGTTTAGTCATTATTTTGAGTTACTAAATCATTATTTTGAGATACTAAGTCATAATTTTTGAGAAAGTTTATCATTATTTTGTGATATTAAGTCATTATTTTGAGAAACTAAGTCATTATTTTGAGATACTACGTCATTATTTTGATATTAAGTCATTATTTTGATATTAAGTCATTATTTTGCAATGTTTAGTCATTATTTTGAGTTACTAAATCATTATTTTGAGATACTAAGTCATCATTTTTGAGAAAGTTTATAATTATTTTGTGATACCAAGTCATTATTTTGAGATACTAAATCATTATTTTGAGAAACATTCTCATCATAATGAGTTTTATGACCTTTATTCCCATCACATTGGCGGAATTGATCTTCCATACAGGTTACACAACACAAACCTCTGAACGGCTCCAGTCAGTCGCGCATGCGCTGTGCGGTCATCACATCACAGTATGATGATGAAGACTGCTGAGCACAAGTAGCTCCAGAGGTAATCAAGCTTTCTGTTTGGATTCTCATCATTTACACATTTTAACGCTCATGATTACATTTGCAGCAGCGGAGACAGGTTTTATCTAAAGGTGTTCTCTTCCATGATATGTCACTAGGCCGCTGTCACTGACTGTTTCAGACTGAGCTGGTTAACCTCAGCGGAGGCTAAGTGTTAGCTTGTGTTAGCTTCTATCTATTCACAGTCAATGAACTAGCAGAAGAACTACTCTGGTTTAACCGGGCGGGCTTAATGAACAACGTCAAAACATTTTGTTGCAGGTGCAGTTAACGAAGGTGTTATTTGAAAGCTTGTTTTGTTTAGTCCTGTTGTCATTTCTTGCTGCTCTTTGGAGCTAACACACAGAGATTAGCATTAGCATTTTTTAGCCACTGTCAAATATCCGAGGGTGCGGGACTCTTTTTTTGAGTGACAGCAGAGTCGACCAATGAGAATGCTGTATATGTCGTCCTCCGTGGCCTGTGAGCCAATCAGCTTCTTTCCCTTCTTTTTTTGATTGACAGCAGAGACGACCAATGAGAACTCTTGTATAGGTCGTCCTCCGCGGCCTGTAAGCCAATCAGCTTCTTTCCCTTGCACTTTAGATTAAGATACTGGAGTTACCCTGCATTATATTCACTTTTAACAGTCTCTTCTGCGCCATATCTATTTTTAACAGTCTCTTCTGCACTATATTCACTTTTTTAATATCCTTGTATCACAGCTGTTACCCTGCACTATATTCACTTTTAACAGTGTCTTCTGCACTATATTCACTTTTAACAGTCTCTTCTGCACTATATTCACTTTTAACAGTCTCTTCTGCACTATATTCATTTTTAACAGTGTCTTCTGCACTATATTCACTTTTAACAGCCTCTTCTGCACTATATTCACTTTTTAATAGTCTCTTCTGCACTATATTCACTTTTAACAGTCTCTTCTGCACTATATTCACTTTTAACAGTCTCTTCTGCACTATATTCACTTTTAACAGTCTCTTCTGCACTATATTCATTTTTAACAGTGTCTTCTGCACTATATTCACTTTTAACAGCCTCTTCTGCACTATATTCACTTTTAACAGTCTCTTCTGCACTATATTCATTTTTAACAGTGTCTTCTGCACTATATTCACTTTTAACAGTCTCTTCTGCACTATATTCATTTTTAACAGTGTCTTCTGCACTATATTCACTTTTAACAGCCTCTTCTGCACTATATTCACTTTTTAATAGTCTCTTCTGCACTATATTCACTTTTTAACAGCCTCTTCTGCACTGTATTCACTTTTTAATAGTCTCTTCTGCACTATATTCACTTTTTAACAGCCTCTTCTGCACTATATTCACTTTTTAATAGTCTCTTCTGCACTATATTCACTTTTTAATAGTCTCTTCTGCACTATATTCACTTTTAACAGTCTCTTCTGCACTATATTCACTTTTAACAGTCTCTTCTGCACTATATTCACTTTTAACAGCCTCTTCTGCACTATATTCACTTAACAGTCTCTTCTGCACTATATTCATTTTTAACAGTGTCTTCTGCACTATATTCACTTTTAACAGTCTCTTCTGCACTATATTCATTTTTAACAGTGTCTTCTGCACTATATTCACTTTTAACAGCCTCTTCTGCACTATATTCACTTTTTAATAGTCTCTTCTGCACTATATTCACTTTTTAACAGCCTCTTCTGCACTGTATTCACTTTTTAATAGTCTCTTCTGCACTATATTCACTTTTTAACAGCCTCTTCTGCACTATATTCACTTTTTAATAGTCTCTTCTGCACTATATTCACTTTTTAATAGTCTCTTCTGCACTATATTCACTTTTAACAGTCTCTTCTGCACTATATTCATTTTTAACAGTGTCTTCTGCACTATATTCACTTTTAACAGTCTCTTCTGCACTATATTCACTTTTAACAGCCTCTTCTGCACTATATTCACTTTTAACAGTCTCTTCTGCACTATATTCATTTTTAACAGTGTCTTCTGCACTATATTCACTTTTAACAGTCTCTTCTGCACTATATTCATTTTTAACAGTGTCTTCTGCACTATATTCACTTTTAACAGCCTCTTCTGCACTATATTCACTTTTTAATAGTCTCTTCTGCACTATATTCACTTTTTAACAGCCTCTTCTGCACTGTATTCACTTTTTAATAGTCTCTTCTGCACTATATTCACTTTTTAACAGCCTCTTCTGCACTATATTCACTTTTTAATAGTCTCTTCTGCACTATATTCACTTTTTAATAGTCTCTTCTGCACTATATTCACTTTTAACAGTCTCTTCTGCACTATATTCACTTTTAACAGTCTCTTCTGCACTATATTCACTTTTAACAGCCTCTTCTGCACTATATTCACTTTTTAATAGTCTCTTCTGCACTATATTCACTTTTTAACAGCCTCTTCTGCACTGTATTCACTTTTTAATAGTCTCTTCTGCACTATATTCACTTTTTAACAGCCTCTTCTGCACTATATTCACTTTTTAATAGTCTCTTCTGCACTATATTCACTTTTTAATAGTCTCTTCTGCACTATATTCACTTTTTAATAGTCTCTTCTGCACTATATTCACTTTTTAATAGTCTCTTCTGCACTATATTCACTTTTTAATAGTCTCTTCTGCACTATATTCACTTTTTAACAGCCTCTTCTGCACTATATTCACTTTTTAATAGTCTCTTCTGCACTATATTCACTTTTTAACAGTCTCTTCTGCACTATATTCACTTTTAACAGTCTCTTCTGCACTATATTCACTTTTAACAGTCTCTTCTGTATTATATTCACTTTTAACAGTCTTTTCTGCACTATATTCACTTTTTAATAGTCTCTTCTGCACTATATTCACGTAACAGTCTTTTCTGCACTATATTCACTTTTTTAATATCCTTGTATCACAGCTGTTACCCTGCACTATATTCATTTTTAACAGTCTCTTTTGCACTATATTCACTTTTAACAGTCTATTTTGCACTATATTCACTTTTAACAGTCTCTTCTGCACTATATCCATACAGAAATAGTGCAGGAAGTACTCAGATCATTTACTGCAGTCAAAGTACTAATACCACACTGAAAATACTCCACTACAAATAAAAGCCCTGCATTCAAAACCTGACTGAAGTAGAAGTATGCAAGTATTTTCAGCAAAATGTACTTAAAGTACTTAAAGTAAAAGTATTGATGTTGCAGTAAAATGTTCCCTGTCAGTGTTTTACTATTATATCTGATGTTTCTGGATTAAGATTAATGTGTATGTTGCATTTTACTTGGAGAAGTAGAAAGTAGCAGAACATGGAAATACTCAAATATAGCACAGGTACCTCGAATTTCTACTAAAGCACAGTACTTGAATAAATGTACTTAGTAACATGTAGTAAATAAATTATTAAATTAAATTTCAAT
The DNA here is from genome assembly GCF_043250625.1 of Sebastes fasciatus. Taxonomy (NCBI): domain Eukaryota; kingdom Metazoa; phylum Chordata; class Actinopteri; order Perciformes; family Sebastidae; genus Sebastes; species Sebastes fasciatus. The sequence goes on along the minus strand of NC_133802.1, from coordinate 29,034,659 downwards.
TTCAATTTCCATTTCCATTTCCATCAGCTATAAATAATTCATTATTAATAATAAATTTACCGAAGTAATTTTCTCTCTGTTTCTGCCAGATGAAGACTCCCCCGGACAGGTCAGGAATCACCTTTGAGGTCGGAGCTCAGCTAGAAGCCCGAGACAGCAACAAGAACTGGTGTGGACCACACACACACACACATACACACATACACACACACACATACACACACACACACACACACACACACATACACACACACACATACACACACACATACACGCACACACACAAAATAACAAAATATAATCTGGAGTATTCAGACACATCTGTCCAGATGTTTCTGGCTTAAGTTACGTGAATTTATTTGAAAGTTGTATTCCTTTGTGTTTCAATCAAACTCTGTTCACTTTTTCTTTAGAAAGTGATAACATTTTCAAAATCTCGCCCTGCGTCACGTTGTTATCCTGTCAGGTACCCAGCCACGATCGAGAAAATCGACTACGACAAAGAGCGGATCGAGGTCCACTACCGTCAGTGGAGTCGTCGGCACAATGAATGGTTTCATTGGACCTCGCCGTACCTGCGGCGAGTCAGCCTGAGGAGGCAGGGCCTGAATCCACCATGCTCACAGCCGGTGTGTGTGTGTGTGTGTTGGATTTACATGTTGTTTTGTCATGATTAGATTTAAACAGTCCTGATTTTTAACCATCACATGTCAGAGACTCTTTCTTTCCCGACTGAAAGTTTTGAAAGGATTTCATTAACCAAAGTATAATGTGTCTATTATATATGTGCACATTGCAGCGTCAGTCTTCATGTTTCTTTCTCTGTCTCAGATGTTTGTTTCAGGTACGAAGGTTCTGGCCTGTTGGACAGACTGTCGTTTCTACCCGGCCAAAATCCTCCGAGTCAACAAGGACGGTGAGGCTCATCTTCAGCTTTTTATATCTGATGATGTTACGTTACTGTTCATCAGAGCTGAAATGATCAGGTCATTAATCGATTAGTCAATCTACATAAAATCAATCAACAACTGTTTTGATAATTGTTTTCTTTTTGGTGTCAAAGCAAAAGCCGCTATATGGCATATAGATATATAGATGGATATATGGCAATATGGCGGTTTTTAATGCACTCTACAGATATTGAGCGTCATCGACGAATATCTTTTCTTGTAAAATGTCCGTTGTAAACGGTCACACCGGTGTTGTTGAGTTAATTAACCAAACCGAGCTCGAAGCTTTGCACAACAAAAAGGCCCCGAACGTGACCTGGAACTTGATACTTGTCCAGAGGCCTGTACTACGAAGCAGGATTTTGGGTTAGCGAGGGAACTTCAGGGTTAACCCTTCAGGGTGGTTCACTTCTTACCGGGGTAGATCGCCATGGTACGCATGATGTTCCAGATAACAGACCAACTCGTATAAAAGCAACGCCTACTGACCAATCAGAGCTCGGTGCACGGATCGTATGATAATATTACACAAATAGGAAGAAGAGGAAGTCATAATCCAGCCTGAAAGTAACAGAGTTTAAATAGACAAATTGAGGAAGGACAGCTGGCAAATAAAATCGCATACAGTGTGAAACAGACTTGGGAGCAAATAAAAAATTAATTAAGTCAGAGTCTGTGCTTAGCCGGATCTCGTTTGTTAGGGTTATTTAAGCCAGATAACGAGAAGATACCCTGGGTATGTTGAACTCGCTTCGTAGTACAGGCCTCAGTTTGAGTCGTATAGGTGAACTTTAATAGCTGTTATTGTTTTCATGATTCCTGCCAATTAATGTTTTCACATCTAGATTTGGCTGGGAGGTCCACTCTATAAGCCTCCTCTGTCACATCTGTTTCATGTCTGTTATCTGTCTTTAATCTGTGTGTGTGTGTGTGTGTGTCAGACTCCTATACAGTGCGTTTCTATGACGGCGTGGTTCTGACTGTGAAGCCCACCAAGGTCAAACCCTTCCCGAAAGTAAGTACTACTACTCTCCCATTGGTCCTCATCTGATTGGCTTCACCAGTCACCACCCTTCTGACCCTAAGTGCTTTGTTTGTTTTGTTTGTGTGTGGTGACACAGAAGTCCAGACCTGAGAAGGGTGCGGTGGGAAGCGAGGGATGGGAGGAAGGGGAGAGCGAGGAGGAGGACGAGGACGAGGATGGTGGCGAGAGAGAGGACGAGGAGGAGGAAATGGAGGAGAAGGTGACATCAGAGGAGAAGGAAGGAGCTGAGGATGGGGAGGAGGAGGAGAGGAAGAGGAAGGCAGAACCTTCATCCTCCCATCCACCAGCAAAGAAGAAAACGGATGACAGTAAGTCACATGATCTCTGACCACCATCGAGTAGGTCCATATACATACCTCTCACTTATCTAGTCAATCCTCCAGAACTGTTGAAATGCATTGTAGGTAAATCCCCGTAATACGACAGCGTATTAGAGCCATTGTAGGTCAAAAAAAATAATAATAAAAATATAGAGATGAAATGTCGATTTTTTTTTCTGGGTTAATAATTTATGGTATCAGATTGTTGCATAGACTGGTGTACTCGCCGATACCCGATCCCGAATTTGGGGCAATATTACCTCGCAAATTGAAGCAATAATTGGACCTTGACAAAAAAAACATGCAATTTTTTTGAGTTTTTTTCTCAGAAATTTACAACTTTAATCTCAGAAATTCTGCATTTATTCTGTGAATATACCCCCCTCCTCCAGCTCCCTAATCATTTTTGTTTTTACCTACAATGGCCCTAATACGCCGTCGCACCTGAGAGCAGACCGCTATAAAGCTTTCATTGTCTACTACACTCTTTGTTGCTAATACTGATGAATTGCTCTTCTCCCAGGTAGAAGCAGTGGAGTCCAGGATCAGCCAATCACAGGTAACTCCACCGAGCCAGCTCCTCCTAATCCCATCCATGTCGACACAGGTAAACTATGTCAAACAACTCTGATTATAAAGTTCAAGTGTTCAGAGCGTGAAGCAGAGATGTGATAAGATGCATATTTGCTGAGTGGCATGACTATAAGCAAAGATGCATTCATGAGTTTCATTCAGCATTCAGCCGTCACTCTAATCTCTGTGGTCAAATGGGCCGACGCTACAACTGTAGAGCACCCATATACTGACATTTATGTTAAATGCATTCAAACGGCCCCGATGGAGCTGACCATGGATGTATAAAGAGAACGGAGCTGACGGGAGAGCTAGAGACCACCTTGGAGAAGTTAGAGGAAGTATACACATGTGACTACATCCGGTTTTCAAATTAAGATGTTAACAAAGGGAACTGTTCATACAAAACACACATGTAGAAATAAGTATAAAGAAGTATAAAACAGTACATGTCCCTTATAAATTAAAAAGAAAATAATACTAATTTGTGAGGGAAATATCTTTATTCTTTGATTTTTGGGTTGCTGGAAAAAATGTAATAAATAATTTCTATATAATTAACTAATGTATTTGACTTCAGTACATCTCTGACTACATACATGCTGAAAATCAAACGTTTTTACTGTATTAATTTAGAAAATTTTCCAAAGTAAAAGTACCGAGAAGTGTGTGGTCAACTTTTTCCCATGATCTAGTGTTTAAAAAGTAAAAAAAATCTTAATAAATCGTTATATCGAATCGCAATACTTAAAAAAACGCAATACATATCGAATCGGAAGGAGGTGGGTGATTCGTCCTAGCCCTAGTCCACATTATCACAGAAAAAAACTGCCTTGACACAGAGTTGGCTGTGCCGAAAGTTAAGATCTGTTGAACTGTGCTCAGTCATTAGTTTGAGAAAGTTTGTCACTATAATGACTTTACAGGATCTTTTTGTTTTCATCACAAAGCTAAGTTTTCATCTTGTTTTTTTCTTTTACTGGCAGGAATGTGCTAATGCAATATTGAAACAGCGATAACTGATGTTTATGTTTTAGCTCTCTCTGTTGTTTCATCTGAATCTTTGTCAGACACCCTGTTGGAGCGTCAGGCCCACCTGCCCACCACACACAAATACAGCAGAGAGCCACGTGAGTATTGTATTTTTACTTTATAATATTTTTGACCGTTTTTATATTGGATGTACATACTTGACTTTTTGTTATTATATAAGTTTTACTTGATCACGTTTCATTATTGTTATAAAACTACTCCATTTGGAGACCTAGACCTGGTAGTTGTGGAGCTATTCTTGATTTATTTTGGGTATGTCTGTATAGGCGAATCACACCTTCCAGCACCTTAGGGCTTAAGAGGTAAAAGAAAGTTGAATTAATAGAAAAAGAAAAACTCATTTGATCTGATGAATCTCTTTATTCAAATTGAGGATTTTATTTTTAGGGTGATATCATAAAATATGACGACAGACATTCAAAGCTTCATTCGAAAACCTCAATAGAAGCTCTGAATGTAAAAAAAAAAGACATTTGGTACAGCTGTTATGACAATAAATAACTTGAAACTTTGTCTCCCTCCTCTCTCAGTGTACAGGGTGATAAAGAACCAGCCCCCTCCCATTCTCTCCATTGAGTTGGACCACAACACTTTCAAGTGTCCCGCAACCGGCTGCACCAAGTCCTTCAGGAAGTCAAGTCTGCTGAACTACCACATCAAGTACTACCACTCCGACCAGCAGCTGGACGAGCATCTGGAGGCACCGAGGTGGGTTGATGGTTCTGGAGCTTTACAGGAAGTTAGCGGGAACAAAGTTGTGTTTAACTCTGACTGGTGGTGGTGTTGTTGTTGTTGTTGTTGTAGGAGGAGGCGGTCATCTTCTAAGGGGAGCGACTTCATGTCAGACAGCAAGAGTGAGGACCAGAACAGCACCTGTCACCGTGACGACAGAGAGCACAGCGCCATGGCAACAGGTAGGATGGCTATGTATGCACGTACAGTAGGGCTGGGACGATTCACCTATCTCCTGATTCGATACCATCACGATACTTGGTTGCAGATTCAATATGTATTGCGATTTTTAATTAATGCGATTTGATCTTACGATTTATTGTGATTTGGAAAATCTCTAAATTAATAAGTTAAAAACGTTTGATTTTCAGCATGTATGTAGTCAGAGATGTCCCGAAGTCGAATATATCAGTCATTGTCAGGCATTATTTATACAATTTAAAAATTAAAAAAAATCGCAATACATAGGGGAATCGATTTTTTTTTTTCCACTCCTAACGTTCACACACTCAAACAACCAGGAATCACACAAACACACTCGCTGTTTGATTAACTGATGATGTCTGACCGCAACAATCACTCCAGGTTTTAATGTGAGACTAAAATCTGAAACATCATTTTATTCAGTTCAGCATCAACATGACTTTGTTTCTTACCTGTCTCACCTGCGTGTCTGTAAGCAGAAGTGAAGAAGAAGAAGAAAAAGAAGAAGAAGAAGAAGAAGAAAAGTCAGTCAGGTGAGAGTCAGTGTACCAACGAATGTAACTCACATTCATTGGCCACAAACTTCAGAATGTTTTAAACAATTACATGAGTCATCTTGTTAAAATCCCCCAAACGTCACAATGTTTTACAGGGAATACAGAAATAGAATAAAGATGTGGCTGCATGCTTCGTACAGTCATTAACAGCAGTAAAGTATCTGTTACCACATTGATCATAAATGAGCTTCAAATGTGTTTTCAGTCTGCAAAATATCAGCAATTTCATTGGAAAGGTTTCAGCTGAATAACCATGCGTTTGGAAGACACAGAGCTACAATACAATCCTCCATTTCCTGATTCAACAGCGTCAGGACGTCAGGAGAATCTCAACACTGAGAGGCTTTTGCAACACAGTGACACGCAAATTTCCCGCTTGTGTTGAAAAATTTCAACTCACTGTGTCATTAGCGTCTTTGCATTGATTACGATGTAATCTCACTACATGAAAAATTCACCTGTTTTTTGGTGTGAACACACCGTTAGAATAATGACTGTGTTGGTGTGAGTCCTTATTGTACAGTTTTCTTTCCTCTCGTCAGGACTTGGCAGCAGTGATGACGAGAACTCAGACCGACCTCCGATCACTCTGAAGCTGTCCGCTGGACACCAGGACACACACACTCAAGGTGGGAACTCGCACACACATCACAGAAACTCTGCATAGCCATTCGTATATAGAGTGAAAAGTTTTAAATCTTGAATGTAAAGAAATGAGCTCTGACCTCAGCACCTCTCCCTCTCAGCCGACGACGGTAGCGACTGGTCGACGCTGACAGCAGAGAGCGGGGAGGACACGCCCTCTTGGCCTGTTGCTATGGAGACAGAGGACTGCGAGGTGGTGAGGTGTGTGTGCGAGGTGGACGAGGAGAACGACTTCATGATCCAGGTACGACACACATAGAAAAACAGAAAGATGTTTCTTTAACTGCAGCTTCTGTCCGTCTTAAAACAAACCTCACATGCTCAAATGCACATGATCCCTAACACAGATTACAGTGATAGATTAGTGATGGTTATTTTAATCCTCTCTGTGTGTGTGTTTATCTGTAGTGTGAGTCGTGTCTGTGTTGGCAGCATGGCACCTGTATGGGTTTATATGAAGACAACGTCCCACACAACTACACCTGCTACTATTGCAGACACACTGCAGGTAAGAGCTTTTCCTGTGTGTTGGGTGTGTTTGTGTATGAGGAAACTTGCTGCTTTCATTATTGATTTTCACATAACTGTACTTAAGACGGCACAATTTATCGTGTAATAATCACTTGTAGGTCTGGAGCAAAATATCTAATTATGATTCTTCTGAACAACATTGCGATTTAAATTTAAAACAAGTTATGTTTGTATGAAACATTCATTTTAATTTTACTTGTTTGTACATGAATAAATCTAGCACAGGTGTTTTCACTAGACCGCTGCTCCGGGTGAAATTTTGCAAAGCTGTGTTGGGTCACCAAACACCATGTACCTGTAAGAATGATGGTGGTCGGCACGCCCCCAGTATGGAAAAGCAGACAGGAGTACCAGCATGGGAGCAAAACAATGTACTGCTGTGGACGGAGGCAGCAGCAAGACAGATTTTAGACACCTAAAAAAATCTATATCAGTTTAAGTGTACGCTATATTTAGAATATTTTCACCGCTTTACCTCACCGTTAGACAGCCCTTTCTTTTCGGGGAACTGAAGCTGTTATATCGCTCTCTTCAAAGTCACCAGACTCCATTGACAAAAACAGCAATTTTACCTCTCAGAACACGGGAGTTGCTGGTCTACCGCTGCCTCTATTGGTTAGTTTGTTTGTGTTATTGTGTGACTTTGGTGTTTTAAAGGGTTAGTTCGGAATCTCTGAATTTCGGGCTTAAAGAGTTTAAACTAGTCGGTCAGAGAAAGTAAACTAGTTTTCCATAGAAAACCTATTAGATGTATAGTGATAATAGCTACATAGTTTTTCATAATTATGTATTAATTATGGTGATAAACTGCTGTTTTCTTTGTGTGTGTGTGTTTTCAGGTTGGAGGCGGGCTCAGCGTTTCCTATCAGAACCCGATTTGCTGATATCTGGTCACATGTTTGGCTTGTCCTGCGTGAAGGAGAACTACTCGGAGGTCAACGCCTCCAAGATCTCACACACCAGCAGTCTGCTGGCGCACACACATGGCCTCAATCAGGTCCTCAGTGGGCTGCAGCTCAAGATCAGCCTGTTGCAGTGAGTACAGTAACATCATGTGACTCATCTGGTTCCATCCACAGAGACTTTACTGTCTGTCCGTCTGTCCACGCAGCTCGCTGTCCCACCCCGACCTGCAGCTGTGGAGGTTGCCGTGGAGACGAGAGGAGGGGTCGAGATTGACATCCAGCCCGAGAGGAGAGCCACCCGTCTGTTACGTCAGCAGTGAGCACTGCTACCAGAAGCCTGAAGCATCATGGGATGCAGAGGAGAGAGAAAAGGAAAGGCAGACGGCTGCAGTGAAGCAGGAGCAGGACACTGAGCAGAAGGTAAAACCTCAATAGAGATGCATCATTATTAGGGATGGGCTGCACGGTGATGCGGTGGTTAGCAGTGTCGCCTCACAGCAAGAGGGTCACAGGTTCGAATCCGGCTTGTGGCCCTTCTGTGTGGAGTTTGCATGTTCTTCCTGTGTTAGTGTGGGTTTTCTCCGGGTCCTACAGCTTCCTCCCACAGTCCAAAGACATGCAGGTTAATTGTTGACTCGGTGGACAAAAATCGCAATACATATCGAATCGGTACCCAAGTATCGTGATAGTATCGAATCGCGAGATAGGTGTATCATCCCAAGGTTATCGTCTTAATCATCTCACTTACTCGTCAGAATGAACAAAGTGCGACTCGGCAGTTTATATCAACCCCAGGTGACGTAAGGGTTGGGAGAAACCAGTGCTTTTCTCTGAGAGATCCAGAGACCTTTAGTAGAAGCAGCAACTCATGTTTCCAGCACTAAACAGGATCCTGCTGTTGCTATGAGACCACTGAAAACCAGTTTGAGGCTCTGGGCTCATTCTTGTAAACTATTTTTACCTACTGGTGCTCTGAGTGTGAGGGCTATGGAGAGAGCCTCAGTATTACTTCTACCTCCTATCATCACTAATCTTCTGCACTCAGAAACCCCACTGTCACATCTTGAGAAGTGGCTGTTTCCTGTTAGATTTACCAGTTCATTAGTCGATGGTTCTGTGGTGGCCCTCTTTGACGTGATAAAGCAGAACATTTTCACTCTGTTTTTGTAGGAAATAACACCTGAAGATGTCGACGAGAAGCCAGCTGAGGCCACTACAGATACAAACACTGTGACGCACACAGACACACCCAGCATAAAGAGAGAGAACCACACACACACCGACAGCTGGGAACACACACACTCTCAGACGCACACAGTGGAGCCTCGTCCGGCGTCTGAGGCCGAGTGTCAGCTGAACCTGCTGGAGCACGTCGAGTCTCTTCACCATCAGATCAGCACCAGGATGGACCTGATAGAGCGAGAGCTGGACGGTAATACAAACACACACACACACACACACACACACACACACACACACACACACACACACACATGCTGATTTATTTACACTTCCATCTGCCAGATTGATGTTGCTGCTGGTACTGAGCTGATTAAAGAGATAGTTGTGATGTTTCTCAGTGGGGTTGTATGAGGTACTTCTCCATAGTCAGTGTATTACCGACAGTAGATGGAGTTTGGAGAAACAGACAGGAGTACCAGCACAGGAGCAAAGCGATGTACTGCTGTGGACGGGGGCAGCATCTAAACACATTTTAGACATCTAAAATAATCAATATCAGTTTCAGTGTACACTATATTTAAAATATTTTCATCTCTTTGCTGTTCTACTGCTGCCTTGATTGGTTAGTTTGTTTGAGTTATTAGGCATTTTCAATCCAGAGGAACTTTTTCATAGCTCTAAGAACTCCTCTGTTTATTGTGTCCGCACCACAAGAACTAGGAATGATCGCAGTTTTGAGGGACTCTTTAAGCTCCTATTTCAGTGAGCTCATGAACGAGTTAACTTGACTTCATTGTCGGTCCATTTGTCTGTGTTTTGTTCCATTTATTTTGTTACGAGCTGTTGTCTATGTTTTGTGTTGTCTGTTGTTTACACGGAAAATGGCGGTTGCCGGTGCTGCATCGGCTCATGTGTTCGACCAATCGCTGTACACTCACCGTTCCTCTTGAGCTGGGGGATTACCTACTCAAAACTACGATCGTTCCTCGTTCTTGTGGTGTGAACACAATAAAAAGAGGAGTTCTTAAAACTACGAAAAGGCTCCTCTGGTTCGAAAAAGCCTAATAACACAAACAAACTAACCAATCAAGGCAGCGGTAGAACAGCAACTCCGGTGTTCTGAGAGGTAAAATTACTTATTTGTGAATGGAGTCTGGTGGCTTTAGAGAGAGCGACAGATAACAGCTTCAGTTCTCATCAGAAAGGGCTGTCTGACGGTAAGTTAAAGCGGTGAAAATATTCTAAATATAGCGTACTCTTCCTCTCTCTCCCTCTCTCTCTCCAGTATTAGAGTCCTGGTTGGACCACTCGGGCGAGCTCGAGCCTCCGGACCCTTTGTCCCGCCTCCCGCAGCTCAAACAGCGAATCCGGCGTCTGCTGCGTGACCTGTGCACTGTGAGACACCTGTCGGTCTGGCGCTGACACCTTTCACTCCCAAAACTCTGACCTTTGACCCTGCAGGTCTCTGCTAGACGGACTGACGGGGCTAGCACACGATTACACAGACTTGTGGAGAGCGAGTCGTAGAGCGAGTCGACACTCTTTGAGTCTGGAGAGAAAACTGTGGTTTGTTTCCACGCGGTCGCAGGGCAGCGCCCCCTCTGGTGGAGAAAAGCTGCACCGCAACACGACGGGGATGAAGACATTTGTTTTATAAAAGTGACTGAACAGGTGATTTTCTTTTGTTAAATTTCACAAAGGTACCAGAACATTTCCCAAACTGCCTCCGGCAGGACTTCATATGTCCGACCACGTGGTTGAGGACAGGTTTGATTATTGATTTATTGATTGATTGATTTTGTTTTTTGATCAGCTGCTGTTGTCAGGACACAGAGACCTTTGTCTGTTTGGATGGCTCGTTAGCATGGCACTGACACTGAGCGTGTGTTGTCGTTGGCATCAGACAAAGAAGTTAGCTGAGTGTTAGCATGCATCATTTTCTAGCAGCCGTCCAAGCTGACAAACTCTTCCTGTCTGACGACATGAAAAACACATCTAAAGGATTCGGATGGATGTTTGAAGACATCAAAATTTAGTTAAAAGATTTCCACAGTGGTGATTTTAAGTTTCTCAAGGCAGAGCTTTGGTTGTCGTACTGTATCCATTGACATTCAGATTTTTTAAGTAACAAGACTCGGTCCAAACCGAGTATGAATCCGGTGTGAATGCAACACAATAGGCAACCATACAGATGGATATATATATATATATATATATATATATACACATATATATATATATATATATGTGTATATATATATATATGTGTATATATATATATATATATATATATATGTGTATATATATATATATATGATAAAAGATGTTTTGGGTTTCAGCTCCTCCTCTCGTTTGATATTTGTTTATCAGGTTTTAGATGAATTCTTCTGCTTTTCTAGATTTATATCGATGCTTTTAATTTGTTTCTGCAAAATGTGTCTTTCTGACTTTACAAAGAAAAATGTCGAAGCTTGTTAAAAACAAGATGTTAATGAGCATTGAAGTTCCTTGTTGACCTTTTGGGGACTGTATATGTGTATATGGTTCATTTAATGTTTCGGCGCTTTCAGCTGCATCTCACTGGCCTTCTTTAGTAAATAGAGCTGGCTCGTAAAAAGCCTTTAGTTTAATCTCAACACATTTGAAGATCATATTTTCATCTCTGTATGTAGAAATAATTCACTGCAGATTAAGAGTACTGCATTTCTTAGTTATGCCAGTCAAATTAAGCAGCAAAACCTTCCTCCGTTGTGACACAAAAACAAGTTTAAAGTGTAAATATGTCTAAGTGAATGTTTTATACACTTGTATAAGAAACTAACTGTATAAAGCTGTAGATTTATTTTCATAGAAAGATTGGTTACGAATCAGATTGGTTAACTCTGAAGTGTTTTAGGATCCTGACAGTGTTTGGTAGAAGAACGCAGAGCTTCTTTTGCTTTTCTTCAGTTATTGTGAAACTAATATTTGATGCTGTTTCAGTTCAGTCTGCAGCTCCAGATGGTGCGTTCAGGTGCGTTCAAGCGGTCCTCGACAACTCGGACAAGTCAAGTCTGACTGGCTCACACTGTTTGCAACCCACATCGTTCATCCGATATATCCACCTGAACGCAAACACATGATTTGATCATGCGATCATTCTCTGAGTTGACGAGGACCGGCTTGAAGGCAACACGCGTTCACACACATCAAGTTTTCAAAGTCAAAAATCAATGTTTTATTTTTGTTTAAAGCATGAATAAAAAAGTTTTCTGAGGAATTCTAATTTTGATTAAAATGATGAAATCAGTGTGGATGATGTATCACATTCAGGACTTGTTGTATATAACAGGGCAGGATTTTAGAAACGCACCCACCTCAGAATACTAATATTACAAAATAATAAATGTTAGAGAAGACAAAGTCTTGAGAGACGGACTAACACATTGTTGGTTTAGGTGTTGACTTTAAGGCAAAGAATAAAGCCTTCAGAACGACAAAACACACAACATCATTAATTCATAAACAGTTTTGAATTTATTTTTTCATTTCCTCTTTTGTAGAACAAAAATAATTTAAATGAATGAGTTTTCTGTACGGAAGCCGAGAACGGCCGCGCTTGCAATAATTTTTTTTAATGCCGTTATTTCGAGATCATGAGTTAATTATTGTTCGAGACAACGAAATACATTAACATTGCATTGAGGAGTACCCATTATTGATAAGACTGTACTTTAATCAGGCAGAAATGTCATTGTCAATGTCTTTCTGTTAGAGATAACATTGAGATCAGTCCTCATTATTTAAGAAGACTCGCCCGAGCCAGATGGTCTCGCTGTTTGTTCACAGACCACCAGTACACTCCCTTATGCCACTATATGTGTGTGTTACAGTAACCCTTCCCCCTGCTTTACAGTCCATTGAACACATTTTCCAATTCTGTTAGTGTAAGCTGTGACTGGAGGGGTGGAAGTGTTGGTCAATCCATCAGTGTGACTTTGGTCCAGAGTGAAATATCTCAACTAGGGCTGTCAATCGATTCAAATATTTGATCGCATAATTTGTATCTGTTCAAATGTACCTTAAAGGGAGATTTGTCAAGTATTTAATACTGTTATCAACATGGGAGTGGGCAAATATGCTCCTTTATGCAAATGTATGTATATATTTATTACTGGAAATCAATTAACAACACAAAACAATGACAAATATTGTCCAGAAACCCTCACAGGTACTGCATTTAGCATAAAACAATATGCTCAAATCATAACATGGGAAACTGCAGCCCAACAGGCAACAACAGCTGCCAGTGTGTCAGTGTGCTGACTTGACTATGACTTGCCCCAAACTGCATGTGATTATCATAAAGTGGACATGTCTGTAAAGCGGAGACTCGTGGGTACCCATAGAACCCATTTTCATTCACATATCTTGAGGTCAGAGGTCAAGGGACTCCTTTGATAATGGCCATGCCAGTTTTTCCTCGCCAAAATTTAGCGAAAGTTTGGAGAGTTATTTGGCCTACTTCCTGACAAGCTAGTATGACATGGTTGATACCAATGGGTTCCTTAGGATGCTAGTTTCATATGATACCAGTATCTTCACTCTAGCTTTAAAACTAAGCCTGCTTGGGGCGGCCTGGTAAATTACCTGGTAGAGCAGGCGCCCCATGTACCAAGGCTGATTCCTTACTGCAGTGGCATTCATTCCTTCTCTCTCCCCCTTTCATAACTATCTCTGTGTCTCTCCATTAAAGGCATAAAAGACCAAAAATTAATCTTAAAACAAAAAACCTGAGCCCGCTACAACCTAAAAATCTCAAGTTGCATTAATGCGTTAAAGAAATTAGTGGCGTTAAAACAAATTTGAGTTAATGCGTTATTGTCGCGTTGACATTGACAGCCGTAATCTCAACAAATATTAGATCCGTTGACATGAACCTTGATTGTGACGGTTTTATTTCTTTACAAACTACCTGTTTTTCAAACTGGATCAGCAGCTGATAAACTCCTAGAAGAAACAGGCGAGTATTTAACTTATTTATAATTCACAGTATATCTATTTCTGAATCTGTGCTGTAATCCAAATTCACATGGCCACTGATTTTTTTATAATTCGAAACGCTGCCAGGATTGTTGACTGCTTTCTTTTCTCTTCCTGCCAGAAAAACTAGAATCCAACCCAAAAAAATCCATCTGGCTTCATCATGAGTTAACTTTCCATCACTCCTACATTCAAGTGAAAACCACAAACCCAGACTGGACTAACAGAAAGGAGGCAGAGGGGATGTAAACAACGTTTATTCCTGTTTTTTATGTGTAAGGACCTGAACTGTGCAGTAGACGTGGCTGGGTCTGATCATTTGCACTGCAGGTAAACACACAGCAGCCTCTTTCATGCAGGAGTAAACACCAGTCAACCAGAAGTTTTTTGCATAACCATGTTTGCATAACCACTTAGATACATTGGTGTAAAACGTTCCACTCATGCCACTGATGCATAGAATCTAATTTCCCTAAACAACTCAATGCAAATCTCTTGTTAGTGCACTGATTCTTCTTTTGAGCACAAACCAGATTTAACTTTTCAAAAACATGTTTGTGAAAAGGGACAAAAAGTCTGAGAGGAGGTTTGAGGAGACACAAAACAGTACTGTACCGAAGTACAAGTTTGAGTACTTGTACTTTATTTGAGTATTTCCATTTTCTGCTACTGTATACTTCTACTCCACTACATCTCAGCGGTAAATATTGTACTTTTTACTCCACTGCATTTATCTGACAGCTTTAGTTCCTTCCAGTCCAGGTAAAACCAGGTATTTCCAGATGTGTTGATGTTGAATGTTTGCGATAAACAGACGGATGAAGTGAAAATCCTCCTCCTTCTGAAGCTAAATAAAGTCTATAAAAAGCCTCTTGGATCAGCTGGAAAATGCATCGTCACAAAGCTGAAAACAGGCTGTTTTTCTGACTTTTTAGAGATAGATAGAGATTTTAATTTTGTTTTTTATTTTATTTTATGTTTATTTTATTTTGTTTTTATTTTATATTTTATTTTATTATATTTTATTGTAATGTATTGTATTGTATTTCTTTCATTGTATTGTACTGTATTTTATTTAATTTTTAATTTATTTAATTTAATTCTATTCTATTCTATTTAATTGTATTGTATTTCATTGTATTGTACTGTATTATATTTTATATTTTATTTTAATTTTGTTTTTCATTTTATTTTATGTTTATTTTATTTTATTTTATTTTATTATTTTATTAAATTTTGTATTTATTTAATTGTATTTTATTTTTTAATTGTTATTCTAATCTATTCTATCTATTCTATTCAATTGTATTGTATTTCATTTCATTGTATTGTATTATATTGTACTGTATTTTATATTTTATTTATTTTTATTGTATTTTATTTTGGTGATCTCGTGACCGCCCGCTGAATGAACGACCTGTTGTTTACGTGACGTAGCTCCGCCCCTGACCGCCCGCGTGCTGGTGCTGACAGACAGTGAGCTCAGAGGAGCCTCGCGACCAAGCTCAACTCTCCACCAACGGGTACCAGTTAACGGTTAACGGTTACCGCAGCAACCAGCTCACTAACCAGCTGGATTGAAACCAACGGACACATTTAAAAACCTTCTGGAGCTAACGGCTGACGGTGAGTGGTAACTAACGGCAGCGTTCAGTTCAGTAACCATGGTTATAACGGCAACTAACCTAGTAACGGTAACGGCTACTTCAGCTGAGGTTAACTGTCAACTGAGCTAGCTTTATTAGGGCTAAGTGAACCAAGTAAGCTCGGAGGTTATATTGTTTCGTCCTTGTGAGGCTGCTCCTCTATGGCGACGGCGTATTTGGTTACAGGTGTGTGTGTGTTTGTGCGTGTGTGAGGTGAAACGTCTCCCGTAGTAACCGTTGCTAAGCCTGAGCTGCCTGTCTGTCTGTCTGGAGCTAACATTAGCATCCAGGCTCATTAATTAGGCAGCGTTTAACGGTCGTCTAACGGTCGTCTAACGGTCATTTAACGGTCGCTCATCTGCAACGGCTTCCTCGGTCTTGGCTCTGTGTAAGTGTTTGTATGTGTATTTTCGTGCGTGTACGTGTATGTTTGTGTGCGTGTTATTGTGTGTGTGTGTGGGCGGACAGCAGAGCATCAGTACCCTCGGTTCAGCTGCATGGAAACAACCTCAACATCTGATGCACTTTATTATTATTGTAACTAACTGTCCATGATTTTTTATCAAATTGATCATTTTTCATTGAATCTGAAAAATGTCTAATGCAATATTTTATTTTATTTTATTATTTTTCAAGATTCAAGATTCCTTTAGGCCATCAGACTTTTAAATAGATAATTCATAAGACACCTTCTCACACAAAAATATAGCTTATACTGTATATATACTGTATATGCTCTTAATATGCCCGTGTACAAAGTATTTCCTTTTATAATTGTAATATAACAAAGTATTTGTAATTGTAATATAATGTAATTGTAATATAACTAATTGTAATATAACTTAAAGTATTTCCTTTATAATTGTAATATAACTTAAAGTATTTGTATTTTTAATTGTAATATAACTTAAAGTATTTCCTTTATAATTGTAATACAACTTAAAGTATTTGTATTTTTAATTGTAATATAACTTAAAGTATTTCCTTTATAATTGTAATATAACTTATTATTTTTAATGGAGCTTCCCAGCAAAAAGCATTTCACACGTTTGTACCTGTATAACCGGCGTGACAATAAACATCTTGAATCTTGAATCTTGAAAAATGCTTTACACATAAGATGGAAAATAAAACACACTTGATAAAATCAGATAAAAAATAAGATAACAAATTAGATGAAATAGAATACATAGAATGCATAACATAAGATGGGAAATAAAACCCACTGATTAATAATAATGATAATAATAATGTTAACAATCACAACAGGTATCAGATTTAATCAAATTAAATCAAGCGGTGGAAGAAGTATTCAGATCCTTTACTGCAGTAAAAGTACTAATATCTTGAATCTTTATTTGTCATTTTTATGCTCCACATAAAAACAAAAAAAATGTGTTTCTTACATCCACCACTGAGAAATTCAGTGCAAAACAATTGGTGAAAACTATAAAGTAATTATCTAATAATTAAGAGCACTAATAAATAAGCTAAAAGTACGCTAAAAATAGAATAGAATAAATAGTTACAATTTAAAAATATTATTAAAGGAACAGTCTCTTTAGTGCACTTCATATTCTCTATTCTTCACCCATTTGTGCCCAAAAACTATATTTAGTAAAGTATCAATATGATAAAGAAAAAAGCCACAATATTTAATAATCAACTGATAAGTTCATAAATCCCCCAAAACTTGATTTGTGGTCCTTGTAGTTTCTGAGATACAGCCATTTTCTCATCATACTATATTCAGTCTTTTGGCACATAGGACCATACTTGCCAACCTTGAGAGCTTAAATCTTTATCTTTTATCTTTCATTCGGATCTCCGTTAGCTGTGGCTGAAGCCCAGCTATTCCTCCTGGAGTCCACTTAAATCACTTTGAACTGTTGGGCTACATTTCAGTTCACAATCACATTACAATCTTTACCAACAATGACCACAACATCAAAAGCGACAGCAACAAAACACAATAATATTCAAGACACAACCCAACACACAACACAGGACCTAGATTCAAGTTAATACTATTCACAGAGTATAGAGGTAGATATAATTCATTAGTGGTTGGACCATAGCATATTATGTCAAAATACAAAAACATATAAAAACAGAACAAGCAACAACTTATTTTACCATAAGTATTAACGGGACTTTGTATTTATCCAACATTAAACCTTTTATGATTTGATGTTAGCTAAATATCAGCAGACACAGAGAGCTGGTCAGCTAGGAGATGTTTTTTCAATAATATTTTAAATAGATTTTTGCTATTTTCTTGAATGATATACCGAGGCAGAGTAAAAAAAGGGAAGATTTCAAAACCGAAGCGGGGGTCTGAGGTTCCTCCCCCAGAAAAATTATGAGTGTCAGAGACCTTGTTTCCTGCATTCTGGTGACTTTAAAAGAATGAAAATGACAAAATAATAAGAAAACTGTGAGTTATTAACGCGTTATTATCGCGTTAACTTTGACAGCCCTAATATATTTATACAAACACAATTTTTTTGCTATGATCCCTCAAATGTGGTTATCAAACGGCTGTGACAAAGATGTGTAATGGTGGAATGATATTTTTTTCAATTCAACAATAAACTTTATTGTCTAAAATAACATCAGTGCACTTAAACAGTAAGCTTCAGTGGGAATCAAATAATTATAAATAACTATAAATTAAAAAAAAACAGCCTTTCGTCAAATGGCAGGTGCTCAGAAAAGAAGAGAGAAATGAAAAAAGGGAAAATGAGTGAGCATTTTGATACGTTACAATATGATACACTTTGTTTCCTGACCTGCCGAGTCACTGGGAGCATGCGTCGTAGTTTGTTTACATAGTTTGACCTCAGGAAGATGGCCGCAGGGGTGCTCCTCCCAAACGCAGATAGCGATTCTGTTCTGTAGCCGTTTTTGATTGGTGTGTAGCGGTGACCCAGAGTGTTTATTACCCCTGTGGAGCAGCCAGTATGTTGATGTAAGTCTGGCATAAGCTCAGTCGGCACCTGCACATTTTAAATTGCCATTTAATTCTCAGTTCTTGTCATTTTGGTGGTCGAGATTTCCTTTGGCGCCGGTTAAAACCTCTTTGGGGGTCGCCAAAAATGTCTCTGTGCAGGAAAAACCATGTGCATTAAACATCCTTCTCAATTTAGCTTCTCCAGTAATGTATGACACCAGCAAAAATACAATTTATGAATGATGAAACACTATTTTGTACAACTGATGCTGGATTTTAACTATTCCACCTACAGTACATTTCAGCTCTGTGCTCTGATCTGACTGGTAGCTGCAGCTTCACAGTCAGTCGGTCGGTTATCTGTTTGGGTCAGAGCCAGAGAGCCCTCAGGAAGCTCAACATCCATCCAAACCTGTCAGCTGAAACACTGTTATCCAACCTGTCTGCCCACACACACACACACACACACACACACACACACACACACACACACACACACACACACACACACACCCACACACACAGACACATACACACACACACACATGGTCGACTGCCAATAAGAGATCACTGGCTGTTTCCATTAGATTCACACAGTTGGATAACACAGTTTGACACAGGTAGACACCCAGATAGACAGACAGGTAGACAGACAGGTGGCAGAGCTAGATCATAGAAGCTAGTACTTTTTTTTTTTATATATATATATATATTTTTGACTCAAATAAACTGTAGTTAGTGTGACCAGGGTGTCAAGTACCACAACATCTTTAAATGTCTAAAATGTAAAAAGTAAGCAATGATAAGTCAGACCTTTAAATTCACCAATGCAGTTGAATTCATGAGGTCTTAATTTACAACAATTTTCTGATTTATTTTTCTTGTTAGAATTACTGCATTTCCTACCTAAGCAGCAGAATCAAGTCTTGATCATTTTGATTTGAAACCAACCTCAAACTTACCTCTGTGCTGGACTAGCTGTACCTACACCCCGACCACACAGGATTTGTTTCAACCAAATTTGTCTCATGTGTGTCTGATGGAACAGGTACACTTAATTTAATCAATACAGTCTTCTACCCAGGCTGTTTAACGCCTTGTGTTCCACTTGTGCTTTACGCGAGTAGCCGTGGACCCAAATGTCTTTTAGGCTAAAAGTCTACATGCATAACTACAGTTATTGGACTATTAAGACAAGGAACAGAAAACATAAAAACTGTGTATCATCACATTAGCAGAACCAAAATCCCAGACAGGTAGACAGATACTCATGTGATCTTTTAATAGCTGTTACCTAACTGACACTGTCTAACACTGTACCTGTGTGTCTGTCTCTTTTTTAATCCGTGTGCCTGTCTGGAAGGCGGGTCTTATCAGGGTGATTGTCAGTAAAGAGGTCCTATGATGGAGGAGCTTCACGACGTCCAGCTGACTGAGATCAAACCACTCCTGACAGGACAGGTGAGTTGGGGGAGGCGGGGCTTAGCAGGGGTCTTGACATGCGCTCACGTGACTTACAATCAGATTCATATCCTGGATACTTTAATTTCGGGATAAACTAATTTCATAACGATGAAATAATTTCTCTCTGTCTCTTCAGAATGGGAGAAATCTCCAGGACTTTGACTGTCAGGTGAGTTCAGCACCAACAGACCTGCACACAGTCAACACACCTTTTCTCCTCCTTTGGCATTATGTGGTGCTGCCGGAATCTGAATCAGACTATTCATCAGCATTATAGACTACATCTTAGAAAGATGGGTTGCTTATTTCAATATAATGTTTTTCAAAATTGGAATATGAAAAATATATTAGTGATAATTTAAGTAAGTCAGTGATAACACTAGTATAAGTCTTAATATGATATAAAAACTTGTCAAATGATGATATTAAAGGGACAGTTTGGATGTTTCTCAGTGTGGTTGTATGAGGTACATCTCCATAGTCGGAGTATTACCTCCAACAGACAGGAGTACCAGCACGGGAGCAAAACAGTGTCCTGCTGTGGACGGGGGAAGCAACAAAACGGATAGAAACCTAAAAAAATCAGTTTAAGTGTTTGCTATATTTAGAATATTTTCACTTCTTTACCTCACCGTCAGACAGCCCTTTCTGACGGGGAACTGAAGTCACTATCTATGCTCTCTTCAAAGCCACCAGACTCCATTCACAAAAACTGTAATTTTACCTCTCAGAACAAAGGAGTTCCTGCCTTGATCGCTTAAGGCTGGCCCACACTAAAAGATTTTTCAAATCTTACCAGATGTGTAAAATGTGAGAGCCCACACATAACGACATGTTATGTTAAATTTAACAGTTTTGTTCCTGTAGTGTGTTGAGAGCAACGATTTGGCCAAAACAGCAACACCACACACTAACAGATTCATTCATCATCAGAGAAAAAATAACTGAGGTGCTACACAATAAAAGCCACATTCACGTCGTGTAATAGTTAAACTGCCCATCACAATCTGTATGATTCAGTTGACGTGATAATGATTGATTGTTCGTCCCATTACATGTTTGCTTCCTGGTAAATAATCAACGCAACATGTTGCAAGGGCTGGAAAAAAAGAGCTTTTTACATGTTAAAAGAAGTAGAGACATACGGCTCAAACAATCATATCAAGGAGGAGATGTGTGAGGAAAACTCAGGCTGACGTCAGTTGGATAACAATCAGCTCCAAACAGATATTGATCAGCAGGAGTCATCGGGCTGACGTCAGTACAGCGGGTCAGTTTGCATCAATGCATCCAATCAGAGAGTTATTTTAAATTAGAGCAGC
Organism: Sebastes fasciatus; assembly: GCF_043250625.1. Lineage (NCBI taxonomy): Eukaryota > Metazoa > Chordata > Actinopteri > Perciformes > Sebastidae > Sebastes > Sebastes fasciatus. The sequence continues at coordinate 29,013,555 of NC_133802.1, read as the reverse complement.
AGCTCTGCTTCTCTGTTTGCTCCTCCAAAACATGCTGTGAATTATTTTCATCATCCTCATTTCCATCTGTCAGTCAGCTGAAAAACAACAGTTCATTTCGGGGACAACTGAATTTCAACTACATTTCCACACAGCCTTGAAAACAAAAACAATCCTTTATGCACTTTATGCATGAAACACTGTTGTCGTCGAGTGTAACTATAAGAGCGTTGCTTTGTTAATTAAAAACATTTCAGCTTCATATTGTATTACATTTAACATTTTAAATGTAAAAAAAACACAGTATAAAGAGAAGAAATGAAGGCGTTTCTGAGTTATATTTGTCTCTGTGACACATGGGGAATAATTTCAGTACTGTGAATAATCACCACACTGTTGTTGTAGTATTTCCATATCAAGCTGTCTGAACAGCGAGGGAGAAGAGTCTCAAGTGACTCAGCTACATCGGCGTATTAGGGCCAGGTAAAAAATAATAATTACGGAGCCAAGGGAGGGGGTAATATTCAGAGAAAAAAACTCCTAAATTTCTCAGATTAAAGTGGTAAATTTAAATGAGAAAAATCGGATATTCTCTGAGATTAAAGTGGTAAATTTCTAAGAAAAAAAAATCACAAATTTACAAGAAAAAAAACTCAGAAAAATAGTGGAGTGCAAAACCGCGGTAATGCCAGGCGCAGTCTGAGATTCATTGCTCCTTAAGTAGTGTTATTATGGTAAGGATGGCCTCTGAGGGAGGTGAAGGTCCTGAAAGATACATAAACACTTTTTCTTTCATGTTCTTTCTGTATTATTTTAGGAACAAAATATTGACCTCGGTATGCATAGTACTTTATCCTCATGTTAGACCTGTTGTAGGTTTTATTTTGACAATGTGGTATCAGATAAATCCTGACTACTGCTGTTTCTGATGTCCTCTCTGATAGACGGCCTCTGAGCGAGGCGAATGTCACATTTTATCAATTAATTAATGGTTACATTTATTTTTAATAATATTTTTGCTACATTTAATGACACATTTATTTTATCGAGTCATTTATTTCTTTATTCATTTATTTTGGCAGGTTCCGTCGTCCATACAAAACATCAAGCTTTAGTATCAAACTAACTAGTTTCACCGTATCGTTCAGTGTGGACTTAAGAGAGAACTTGCATATTAGCTGGTGCAACGGGCTGCTGAGGAGGAGAGGAAGGAGTGGAAGTCAAAATAAAAGGAGAGAAGGCATGGTAACACCAGTGATGGATGGAAGAAGAGCAACAAGTGGTTGGCTGTTTAGACCTTAAGACCTTACTTCTGTCAGCCAATGACTACAGAGATTATTCCTCTTGATCTCATCACACCGCCCCCACTTGCCAAGTGAAGGCAGAAAGAGATCCTGCCTTCACTTGGCAGATGTCTGACGGACAACAGCTGACCTAAATCTCTTTCTTCTGTCTCTACTGACCTCTTTAATATTTTCTCTTTCCTTCGCTCTGTTTATGAATCCCTCTCTTCCTCTCTAAAACTCTTCTGTCAGGATGTCTGACTCTCTGGATTTGCACCAGATCTCCTGTTCTTTAGGAGTTGGGGTGGTGAGTTAGCCAGTTAGCCGTTCATTAGCCTGAGTCATGCTTTGTCAGCTACTAGCTCACAGGAGTCAGCCTTATAGCCGGTTCGCTGGTTAGTTATCCAAGTCATCTTGTTTACCGGCACACATGCTGTTAGCTGGCAAACTGATTTAGTTGCTCGCCTGTATGTATTCTGCTTCAGTTGTATGATAGAGTGAACAAACAATCAAACTTTATTTATAACACTGTCCATAACAGCACGTGTTTCATTTACCTAAGGAAGATCAACATCACAACTTAAAAACAGGAAAAGCAAAAGAAGAAGAAATACATTTAGATAAAAATAGTTAAAAGATTAAAATGATGTCACTTTTTGTTTTGTACCAATTTAAAGAGATTTTACAAAAGAGAAGGAAAACAACTGAACAACGTGGGGTATGCATTTCTACTCTACTGTCTTAATGTCCTTAGATTTATCTCCATCCATTGATTAAGTCTGTGAGGTTTTACTTTTTGCCTTTTTTTTTGCAGACAACCAGTAACATTTCATTTTTCCGGAATGAAAATTATTAGAAATTTAAAGTGTCGTCATTTTCATTCCTGGTTTGGGGAGCAGTAACTCACAGATGTTCTGTGGATCTTATAGTCTTCAGTCTAAATCAATACAAACATGTATAGGTATGCAGTGTGGTGCACATGCATGCGAGGAGGCTTAAGATCCATAAATAGCATCTGTCAGCTGTTTCCATGGTCATTATGAGATTACTAGACAAGGCCAATGTGAAGCCATGTTTCCATCTGTAACCAGCTAAATATCTATGTTTTATGGTGCATTCACTCGCTCCTCAGATGTTGTTGGTGTGTTCATGAGCTTTAAATCATAATGTGGAAACAACAAAGATTCTTAGTCGACTAACACTCATACAATTCTTTTTTTGACAGATCTGTAAAACTGAGTTTCTCCACAAAGAATCACACAAAAGCACAACTTTAAATTAGGGCTGTCAAAGTTAACGCGATAATAACGCAAATTTGTTTTAACCCTTCTAATTTCTTTAACGCATTAACACAACTTGCGATATCTATTTATCCTCTTAAAAATCCGAAGGGCCGATCTTTCGGAGGTTGAAGCGGGCTCAGTTTTAAAGCTAGAGTGAAGATACTGGGATCATATGAAACTAGAAAAACTAAAGGAATCCATTGGTGCCAACCATGTCATGCTAGCTCGTCGAGAAGGAGGCTAAATAGCGCTCCAAACTTGCGCTAAATTTTGGCGAGGAAAAACTGGCATGGCCTTTTTCAAAGGGGTCCCTTGACCTCTGACCTCAAGATAAGTGAATGAAAAAGGGTTCTATGGGTACCCACGAGTCTCCCCTTTACAGACATGCCCACTTTATGATAATCACATGCAGTTTGGGGCAAGTCATAGTCAAGTCAGCACACTGACACACTGACAGCTGTTTAGGGATGCACCGATTTGACTTTTTCAGTCCCGATAGCGATACTTGGGCTTTGGGTATCGGCCGATACCGAGTACCAATCCGATACCAGTGTTTAATTAATACGCTGTAGCTGTCTCTGGCTTCCTCCCACAGTTCAAAGACATGCAGGTTCATTGTTGACTCTAAGTAGGCAGGTTTGAATGTGAGCATGAATGGTTGTCTGTCTCTATGTGTCAGCCCCGGTTTGATCTGGCGACCTGTCCAGGGTGTACCCCGCCTTCGCCCAATGTCAGCTGGGATCGGCATGAAACACGTTTAGTTAGTTCACCCTCGAGGCTCCTGCTGCCGCGTCTGTTGTTGCTGCAGACAGAATGATGTTTATGTGTTGTTGTTTGCTGTGTTGTTCAGGAGCATGATGTGGAGACGGCCCATGGTGTGCTGCACGTCACCATGAGGGGCGTTGCTAAGGGCAACCGACCCACAATCCTCACCTACCATGACATCGGACTCAACCGTGAGTAAATACGCACACATACATATTCACAGTTATCATAACACAGAGTTACTGTACAGAGAAAACATCAATGAGAAACAAGGACTTAATGCAGCACTTGTGTGTGTTTCTCTCTGTTTGTGTTTCTGTATGTGTGTGTGTGTGTGTGTGTGTAGATAAGTCTTGTTTTAACAGCCTGTTTAACTACGAGGACATGCAGGAAGTGACTCAGCATTTCTCAGTTCTGCATGTTGATGCTCCAGGACAGCAGGAGAACGCTCCGGTGTTCCCAACCGGGTAACACACACACACACACGCACACGCACGCACACGCACACGCACACGCACACACACGCACACGCACACGCACACGCACACGCACACACACAGTGACCTGATCAGAGGAAGGAAAATAACAACTTCAGGGAGTAAAAGCCTCCTGTGTAACATTAATGTCTTTAGATAAAAACAAACACAAAACAAGTTTAACAAAGCACTCCATCAGGGAATGCAGTGCCTTTGTGTTTCTGGTGTCATGTTACCTAAATTTGAATCTCTATAAACTAGGTCTGTCAATCGATTAAAATAGTCGATCGCAATTAATCGCAAATTAGTCACACGTGTGTGCTTTGTACATACAAATATTTACATAATTGAACATTAAGTTTAGATGGATTATAATCCAGTTCAAGTTGCTGAAGTGTTTGTTTTCAGTCTCTCTTCTCTTTTAAAATATTCAAACCAACATGTTTACATGAAGTGAAGTGACATAAACAAAAACTACCCTGTTTGTTCTACGTGTGTCTTGAGACAATAATAATGGTGAAAATATTCATATTGTGTGTGTGTGTGTGTGTGTGTGTTTGTAGGTACCAGTACCCCACCATGGATGAGCTGGCTGAGATGCTGCCGTCTGTCCTGACTCAGCTTCAGTGAGTCTGTGGTCTTCTTTGCGATGCATGATGGGTATTTTAGTAGGAACAGATAGTTTGTTAGTTCACTCTGATTGTGTGTATGTTTGTGTGTGTTGTCATCAGGGTGAAGAGTGTGATTGGTATCGGCGTTGGAGCTGGAGCCTGCATCCTCACCAAACTGGCTGTGAGTATACCCCCCCACACACTTAAGAAAGAGAACTTAAAGGGCGGGTCCATCTGCTTTCTTTTACATATTTTTTTTTAAATGGAAACGTCCCCTGACTAGCACTAGCTGAGTCAACGTTAACTGTGCTAAGTATGGAAATAACTGAAAGGGTTGGTTCGGATTTTTTGAAATGGGGTTGTATGTACATGTATACTCCCGTTTTCTGAAAGGTAAAATCACTGTTTTTGTGAATGGAGTCTGGTGGCTTTGAAGACAGCGATATAACGGCTTCAGTTCCCCTTAAGAAAAGGGGAGCAGGTAAAGCGGCTGTGGAAATCAATATCAGTTTAAGTGTACGCTATATTTAGATAATTTTCACCCCTTTACCTCGCCGTCAGACAGCCCTTTCTGACAGGGAATTGAAGTCATTATATTCCTGCCTTCAAAGCCACCAGACTCCATTTACAAAAACAGATATTTTACCTCTCAGAACACAGGAGTTGCTGGTCTACCGCTGCATCAATCGTTTAGTATGTTTGTGTTATTGTGTGACTTTCTGATCTGAACTAACGTGGCGTCCACAGCAGTACATAGTTTATCTTCCTGCCCGTATTCCTGTCTGCTTCTCCAAACTGGGAGCACAACAACCGCCGTCTAAGTTACTGTATGTAACGTTAACACACTGACTATAAGGATGTTTATATACTGTACATGTAGCAGCGTCATCATGCAGAAACCTACGTCAGGTCACGTGGGGAAAAAGTCTTTAGAAGAGCTTGAAGGGAAAATAGCATTTTGACACTAAAATATACGAACCTTGACCAAAATTTGAATACATAAGGAACATCACTGGGA